>NC_052502.1:68199161-68292125 GCF_016617805.1 Bactrocera tryoni | reverse complement strand
CTTATGATAATTTTTTTAATAATTAATTAGAAAAATTTATTTTGTTTTTATAATAATTTTTTTAAGAATTCTTTTGAACTATTATGATAATTTTTTTTAATAATTAATTGAAAAATTTATTTTGTTATAGAATAGCAATAATTCATAAAAAAAATATTTTTAAATAATATTGGAAATTGCAACTTTTTAATAAAAAATTCGTACTTCTTTTTTTTTAATTTTGTAGCATTAATTTTTTTTGGCAAATAGTTAATTTTTTATAATAATGCCTTTAAATAAAAAAATTTTGACAGTGAATTTTTGGAAAATAATGATTTAAAAAGTGTTTAGGTTTTTTTTTAATTTAATATTTTCGCTGAGTTGTAGGTTTCCATGTGAAAACAGTTCAATTATTTTGTAACAAATTTATGAAATTAATTAAATTTTTCAAGTTTTTATTTTTTTATAAAAATAATTTCTTCTATTATATCATATTTTATTACATTTTTATTAAATTTTTTAAATAATTTTTTTAAATCATTTATGTTGAAAAATAGTTTTATTAAATAATAATACTTTTTAAATCCGCTTTTTAATTTAATAATTAACAAAATTTTGCGAAGTAGTTAATTTTTTATTAAAAAACAAAAATCGCAATAAAAATAGTTTTATTCAAAAGAAATTTTTCAAAATATAAAAATTTTGTTGCAAAAACTTTTAACTGAAATTGTTTAATAATGTTTAATTCCAATAATAGCAAAAAATCGAATCATTATAAATAGTTTTTTGTAATAATAATTTTTTGTTTTAAAAAATAATAAGCTGTTTATGTAAGCAATTACATTTTAAAATTATCAGAAAAAAACTAATTTTTTATAAATAAATTTTTTGTTTTATCAATTTTTTTAATTGTTTTTATTATTTAAGAAAAAAATATTATTTAATTAAAAAACAGTGGCAAGTATGCGCGTTCACTTAAATTTCACGATTTACTTCATTTTAAATTTATTTGCAAAGATTGCATTGTGCAGTGTAAAGAAATCTGAAAATCGCTTGCAGAAAGTGTCAATTACATACATATGTATATATATGCAAGTGTATGTTGTTAGAATAAATGTTCCTAATTCATCATGGCAATTTTTTCATGTTTAATTTTTTATATTATTTATGTTTTTGTTATTGTATATTATGTTTTTACTATTTCTTTTATGGGGCTTTATTTTGTTTAAACTTCTTATTAATTTTTGGTATTTATTTTTTTTAATAAAAAAGTGTTATTGTATTTCTTTTAAATATTTTTTTATTATTATTATTTTTAATATTATTTTTTTATCTGTAATATTTATTTTATTTTATTTTTTTACTATTTTCATCGTATTTGATTATATATATTTTTCTTGTAATTGTTTTTGTATTTGTTTGATTATTATTATGCATTTATTATTTAATTTTTATTATTTCCAATAAATTTTTTTTTAATTTTTTTATTTTTATTTTTTCATCACCAATTTATTATTTTTTTATTTGTCATTTATTGAGCTGAAATTAGTGATTTGTTTTAAAATGAATTGTCTTGTCAAAATGTTTTTTTTTGTTATAAGCAATATTTTTACTTTATGGTTTAATTATAAATTATTAATTTTCTTGGTTTTATTTATTTTTGGTTATTGTATATTATGCTTCTACTATTTCTTTTATTGAGCTTTATTATATTTAAATTTCTTGTTAATTTTTTTGGTATTTATTTTTTATCAAAAACGGTTTATTATATTTTTTTTTAAATTATTTTTATTATTATATTTTAACAAAAATCATGTATTATATTTTTAAATTATTTTTATTATTATTTTTATAATTTCTTTATTAGATTACTTTTTTTATTCTATTTTTATTTTTTTTTATTTTTTAATATATTTTTTTATTATTTTATTTATTCATATTTATTTTTTATTTTGATTATTTCTTTATTATGTTTTATGTATTGTTATTACTTTTAATTTTTTACGTTAAATTGTTGCGTTATAATATTTCTCAACTATGATTTATAATTTTTTTATTTATTTATTTTTTTATTTACTTAATATTTTATATTATTATTACATTATTTCTTTAATTTTAATTATTATTATTTAAAATTAATTTTTTTCTTTTTAATTATTTTTTTTAATTATTTTTTTTAAACGTATCAATTTCTGTTTTTAATTTTTAATTTTTTAATTATTTATTTTATTTTAATTGTTTATTATTTTGAATTTTTTTATTTCAACTTTCTTCGTCAATTGTCTGAATCATTCTTTGAAAGTGTGCAAAGTTTCTACTCAATTACGTATTTCATGCCCTAACCCTAATTCCTCACAACTACTTACGCTAATTGAATAATTATTTTTATGTTTTTGTTATTGTTACGTGTTTTTTATCTGCTACGCATCATTTATTTAATTTCATTTAATTTTTTTCACATAATTTATTTATTGTTTTTTTTGTTTAACTCAAATGCCTAACTGTAATGCCTTTTAATGCCGCACAGATTATTTAATTAATAAATGTTTAGTATTTGTATATGTATGTATGCCTGTACCTGCTTTACTTGGCCAAATACCATTTGTTATTTTCTATTTTTATGCTATTTTATTTATATGTATGTCTATATGTACCATATATATATCATATATTATATATTTAGCGTTATTTTTCTTAGTTTACATGCTAGATGCTACACTGTAATGCCATTTTTGGTTTGCTATACTCCGCCGTTCGCTTAATACAAATACTTTTTGTGGCGTTCAACAAATATGTATTTTGTTGTTTTATTTTTTTTTTTTAATTTTTATTAAACATTACTCAGCCTAAATGTTAAATAATAATAATGTCGCAGGCTTTTCATGTTACTTAGCGCTATTTTTCGCGTGCAAGGTTTCTTCCCATTTCTGTTTGTTTTAATTTACTTTGATTTTACCGTTGAGATCAAAAAGATGCTTTCCAGCAAGCTTCCTTTACATTTGTAATCTCTTTATAATTGTATATAATTTTTGCTAAATTTCAATGCTTGATTTAATCTTTATTATATAGCGTTATATATATATACTTTTTTTATTAACTATTTACAGTTGCGGTGGCAGGGCGTTCACTACTACGGTATGCTATAATATTATTAACTATTTACACTTTAAACTAAGTATGTATGTATGAAGAGAAGTATGTGTTAAAATGCGTTAGGCGAATAGGGTTTATAAACTAAGCAAACAAAAAAGAAAATAAAAATATTATAAACAGAAAAACAACTACTAAATCTGCTTCCAGTCTTTGACGGCAAAAGTTACACAAATAAGATTCCAAAAAACAGCATTTAAATGCCGTTATTTCCACATAACGCTTCATTGTCTTTCGACTTTGCAAATGAATGACGCATTTTCTAAGCAAAAATCTTTGAACAAATGAAATTACGCTCAATCGTTCAAGTTCTGCTGCGTGTGAACGCGCTTTACACCACAGATTGCACAATTTTGAGTGACGCATGCGCGGCACGCGTGCTTGTTTAGCTTTAAAACAAAACGCCGCCGTAAGCGCACAAGTTGTATTAATAATTCCACACGCTTGCTGCGCCTGTGGTTGTTGGCGCTGTTGCGTTCGTTGTCGGCACGCCGAGTGCCGCGACCTCGTCTTCGTGACTGTGCCGCTGTAGGCGCACCATGCGCAACTTGTCTTCGCTGATCACTTTTAGCTTCTCTTCGCTTGTTGGCGTCGTTGTTGAGAGCGGCGTTGCCTCAGTGTCGCTGTCACAATCTTCCTGCTCCTGTTTTATGCGCACCTCCGGTTCCAGGAAACGCTGCTGCTCCACGTCATTCTCGCCCACTTCGGTATGTTTGTGCGCCTCCGTATTGACATCGGCGTTTTCGTCAGTTTCACTGCGATTGAAATCGGACGGTTGCATAACGCAAACACCATTGATGATGCGTTCTTGTGCGGCTGTTGATTGTGGCATGCCAGCTGCTGTTGCCATTGTCGCGCCCGCAATGCCATTTATATCGGTGCTTAGGCTTGGACCGGCGGGATTGACCCATTGTGGTGCAGCTGGTTTGCGTCGTGAACTGCGCATATTTGCATTCAGTCCACCCAGTAAGTAGCTGGCTGCGCTGGAGAGTGGCGTGCTGCGTGGCGTGCTGGAGCCGCCGTCTTTGTAATCGCCGCTGAGGGATTTGTCATCGGCAGCGCCATCAACACCGTCTAGCGACTCATTGTCGCTGAGATGACTCTCGTCGAGTTCGTCGTCATAGTCGACGCTGCGTTCACGTTTTAAAGAGCTCATCGAGAGATCAAGTCCACGCATTTGTTCTTTAAAAGCCTGATTGAGCGCGTGTAGGTCGGGCTCGCCGCCAGCACTGGCAGCTGCAGCGGCTGCGGCGGCAGCGGCGCCGGGCATGCCAGCTAAGCTGCGTCCGAGTAGCGCTGCAGCGGCGAAGTAGGGTGGGTATGGTAGCGTTGGTGCGCCACTCAGTCCCATGCGTTCTTTGTGCAGTTCGAGTAGACGCTGCTGTAGCAGAATGCGGAATTGGACGGGGTCGAAAGGCGTTGCATTGGTGTTCTCGCGACTGGGTATTGGATTGTCGGCACCGGGCTGATTGTGTGGCACCTGCTGTTTAAGACGCATGCGGTGATTGTGGAACCAATTGGTGATAGTACGCGTGGCGAGACCGAGCTCATTGGCAAGAAATTCGATAGTGGCCACATTTGGATATGGATCGAGTTCGAAAGCTAAACGCAAAGCTTGCTTCTGCTCTTCGGAAAAGAGTACACGTTGCTTTTTATTCGGTGGTGCGCCGCTAACGGATGAGCCCACCGAGCCGGGACCGGGCGAGCTGGTGTAAAAGTCGTTGGTGTCATTGCTGGATGTATCCGAACTGTTATCCTGTTGGTTGGGCCCGGTTGAACGGCGTCGTTTGCTAGCCTCACGTCTTTCGTTCTTAATCACCTGCAGGCGTTCAACATTATTAGCATCGGATAGCCACAATTGCATGCGTATAAACGGTTCACGCCCCTTAATGGAGAGCATGTGCCATGGCTTTGGTTTGCTGAGTAACTCTGAAACGGAGCCTTGCGATAGTCCGAGCACAGCTTCGCCAAAAATCTTTTGGCCGATATTGTTGGCGAGTAGAGCTTCTTTGATTTTCGTGGTTATCACTTGTGTATCAAGATCCTGAGTAAGCGCCGCCATTTCGTAAACGGTCGGCGACATATGTTGGTGCATGCTGCGCATTGCGTTCGCTTGATGCGGCGAATGTATTGGCATCATCATTGGTTTCTTATCGTTACCAGGTGTGCCCGGACCAGCAACACTGCCAGCGGCACCGGTAGGTGGCAGACTAATGGCGTGCTGTGGTGGCAGTCCGGGTGAAGTCAACAACATGCTTTGGTGGTGTGCCGCTTGTGCGGCGGCAGCGGCCTGTGCTGCTTGTACGGCAGCAGCTGCAGCATGCTGTTGTTGGCTTTGTGCTTGCTGCTGGTGTTGTTGCATTGCGGCAGACATGGCAGCGGCTTGCATTTGTTGCATGATATGCTGGGCTTGTGTTGGTTCCTGTAGTTTCAATTCGTTCATCATTTTTTGCATCGGTAGCGAAGCGCCAATCTTACTGGCCAGTCCTTGCGGTATCTGTGGTGTGCCGCTATAACTGCCAGTACGCATCAGCTTTTCTGGCGCAATCTTGTATTGGCTGGCGACTAATTTATGTACAGCATTCTCGTCTTCAAGAAACATTTTCATGCGTATGAAGGGTTCACGTCCCTTTTGTGTCAACATATGCCAAGGTTTGGGGCGTGCCAGTAAATCGGAGACAGAGCCCTGCGAGAGACCGAGCACTGATTCGCCAAAGAGACGCTGTGAGATGGAGTACTGCGAAAGGGCCTCTTTAACGCGTCGCACTATGTCCTCGGTGTTGAGGTTATTGAACATATCGAATTGCTGTTGTGTGATTGGTGGCAAGACGGCTTTGGTGGGACGCTGCGGTGGTGTGTGGTGTGGTGGGACGGGTGGCTGTGTGATTAACGAGTTCGTGATAGATGCCATGCGCTGCAAGGGGCTTGCGGTGGCGGAGAAGTCATCATTGGCTGTCATCGCGGGCGGCAAAATCGAATTGCTCAATGGACTGGGTGCAGTGGAGTTGCTAACGCCGTGCATGGAAACTGCCGCGCTGCTAGTTGTTGGCGGCACCGGTGTATGGCTACTGCCACTGCTTTCGAGCTTGCGCGTATGCAATGGCATACCGGCGCTGGAATGGCGATCCAAGCTGTCGGTGTTCGGCAAGTCTTTGGCATTGTTATTGCCACCGCCGATGTTATTACTACCCGGCATGGTGGCCGTATTGCTGTTGCTGTTACCGCACTGTGAATCCATAGAGTTGCTGGAGTGCTCGATGGCACGCTGTCCATTGACCTTTATAGCGTCTTTGGGATCCTTTGTCAGCGTTAGGTCCTGTGCGCCATTCAACACTTGCTGCTGTAATGCCATCAAGTTGGAGAAGTTGGGGAAGTTCGGCAAGCTACTAGCGGCGGCAGCGGCTGCAGCAGTCTGTTGTTGTTGTTGCTGTTGCAATTTGGCCATTTCACGCTCGTAAGTGAGGCGTAAATTCTCATCGGCTGCCATCATGTTGGGCAGACCACAACCGCTGGGCATGCCACCGGCAGCGCTGAAAAAAGGCGAAAGCAGAAGACTAAAAAAATTAATTGGTTTAGCCAAACATTGCTCTTACAACAGAAGAAGTGTTATTAGATGAATGAACTGTGCTGCAGATGCTTACCTGGGAAAGGCGGCTTCACGTGGCGTACGCATAAGAAACTCCTGATAGATGCGCGCCATTTTGTCGGGCGTTAACTCTTGCTCCTGACGCAAGCGATGCTGCTGCTGTTGTGCAGCAGCCACTGCCGCCGCCTCCTGCTCCTGCTTCAATTGGCTGTTGCTCTTATAGAATGGAGAGGTGCATAATGGATGCGGCGACTTAGAATCCTCATTGCTGTGCTGCGACTCGTCATGCGCCGAGCGTCGATGTTGCTCCTGTTGCAGCTGCCGCTGTTCGGCCTCTTTCAGTTGCTGTTGCAGTGAGCCCGGTGTGGAATTCTTGATCATGCTCGATGCTTCATTGAGTATGTGCGCGATGCGATCATCGGACATGGAGTCCTCGCGTCCACCATACGGCGGCAAACCAGAATCTGCAAGATCGATAAAAAAGAGAGAAATTAAATATTTATACCGCCAGCGTACGACGTCAGACATCAACGCACTAGCGCGATCATAAACAGGCCATTAGTCGACATAAAACGCACAGCGCAATAAAACTAAACAAAAAGTCTTAAAGTAAATTTAACAAAAGGTTCAAACAACCGCTAGTATATGACATATTGATAGGCGCTGCCAATGCTGACGACCCATGGATTTATTGGTCCATTATCCGTACCAACACTGCGCCGCCACAAGGCGCACGCAAGCAATAAAGCTGCGCTCAGCCGTCGAGCCGACTTGCACGCGTTTTTATGTGTGCCGCCTGCGTTTAAGGCGCCAATGCGCGCCCGTTGCCGCACACCGGTCTGTGGGTCAGCGCATTTATTGTATTTATTGATACGTTGCCGCGTCGAATCAAGTTTGCCAACATTTGCGGCAGTGCGCAACAAATAATTCCGTTCAATAGTGGAAGCGCGCTGTAGTGCATTAAGATTTAGTGTTGGAATTAAGCCATAAAATGTCAATAACCCACCACTTTCGGTATAATTTATTTTCTTTCATCTGCACTCCTCTAAAATATTGATGCAAATTAAATATCATAAAAAGGCAATTTGCTGCTTCCTGCGATTGATAGTGTGGTACGCTGGAAGTGCCTCCAACTAGCAAATAAATGCGCAGGAATAATTTTTGCAATACTTATAGGCTTAACATATTTTTGCCGTTGATTCAGTAAGAAAAGTAATTTGTGAAAAAAATCATCGGGCTGACCTGCAATTATGGGATTAGGCCAGTCTAGGATTTTTAATAAATTGAAAAAAAAAATATTTAAAAGTACACCTCAAGCACCTTAAAATATTATACAAATTTCAGAATTAAAAAAAAACAATAAATGATTTATTTCAAATATTTTTTTTTTTACTTCAAAAAAATTTACGCTTTCTTTTACAAGCTTTACAGGTAGCAACGTACGCATTTTACTAGACGTCGTGTTATATTATGTTTCTTATAGCACGAGTTTCTTGAATCAGCGTCGGCTATAGAGACACGCTTGAAAAGGTGATTTCGTAGCTTGACGTGTCAGCCGCCATTTTGTATAAAAATGCAGTTATGAAAATTTTTTGTACACTCAAATACGTGTTTCATAAAACCTGATAGCAAAAAATTCGATTCATTTTTTCTTACTCGTAGCATAAATTATTGAAGTTCGGCAAATATTTTGGGCGCTTTAAGCGGCCTTAACAGCTTAAAATATCAATTTCTTAAGAAAGACTTACTTACGGCGTTTAAATATTTTTGTATATCCTAATCCTTATCAGTTCTGTTTAAAGAGAGTCTCAGCTTGACAGCAAGTACATATATTTTACGACTAAATAAGGTTGGCTTGTGAACAAATTAAGGTGTTTGGCAGAACCAAATTTTTTTTTATAAAAATGCTTTTATTTTATAAAAAAATTTCACGTGGTCGAATTTCTGAAATAAGAGTGGAAGTTAGCACCGCAAGTGCTGTCAGTCCGTTTCAGCTGGTTGACATGGTTTGTTCGATTCGTTACTTTATAATGCTTGGCGAAACGAAGACGGCCTGTAATTGTTTCTTATTTAAGCTGGAGGCGTGCGGTGTGTATAGCAAATTATAGTAACGCATTGTAACGGCTTCAGCTGTGAATTTATATTAGCGACAAGTTAGCGTTACGTCATGAACTGTCAAAGTTTGATTATAATTGTAAATATATATAAACTTTTGCTGTAAAACTGCAAAAAATTCTAATTTAAATCAAATTTAATTTGCAATTCATTAAAATTAATTGCATTCCTCATGAATGCGCTCTTGTTATTTTTTGTCAAAACTCCAACCCAGCTTTGGCGCTTTAAATAAATATGCTTCATGCTCAAATCGTTTTAAATGACCAATTAACGCAGCAAATCCAAACATTGTACCATAGCAAGCGCATGAAAGACCATGCATTTGTATGTGTATGAGAAAAAAATGCTGCAAATTTCGCGCTATTTTATTTAACATTTGCCGCCACCCAACTGATGCTCAAACTCGCACGCGTATTATCACGATTGACCAACAATGAGCCACTGGCCAGCCACTCAACTGGCCAATTGGCGGTGTAAGCGCGCAGTTTGTGACCTGCAACCGTTATTTTTCCAAATAATATCATCATCGAAAGAACGCGCAGTCAGGCGGCAATTGCATGGCGTCGATGTGCTCGAATAATATTTGCATTGCCTGCATAGCGCAGCAAGTGCAGCAGCACAAATGTTTGTAGCGCGCATTGCCAGCGCTTTGTTGGCATGTTGCGACGGTTGTGCTTAGCAGTAAAAAAAAAATAAACCAGTAAGAGTCAACATCAAAGCATCAAAAGCGATCTATTGACGGCATTGATGAGCTTGAGGTTGTAAAATAGCGATTTGTCGCTTGTTTTTGGCGTTGGTTTCGTGGGGCGCAAGTGCAATTTGCAAACAAATGTGCTGCCAACAGGCAAACAATGCAATGCAAAAACAAGAATAATCAATTGAGTAAGAGCCACCTGCCATAAAAATCTAATAGCTTGACGAATTTATAGCCGACTGGCCGCTTTTCTGAATTGAATAGGCACAAGTCGTACGTTGGAATTGATAAACGTAAATGAGGAGTAAAATGAGCAGTTCGATGAGTAGTCGCAAGAATGACTCTATGAGTAGTTCTCTGAGGAGTGTAATGAGTGGCTTAATGAGTTAAATCCAAAATTTAATGATTATTTCATTGAGGCATGCAATAAACAGTTCAATGAGAGATAGAATGAGTAGCTTTTGAGTTTCACTGAAGAGGCCTACAATAAATAGTTCACTCGGGTCAAAAGTGAGTGGTTCAAAGTCAAATCAATAGTTGAATGAGTGGTTCAGCGAGGCATGCAATGAGTGGTTCTATAAGAAGAGAAAGGAGAGGCTCAATTAGGAGTCAAATCAAAAGCTCAATGAATAGTTGAGTAAGGCATGCAATGAGTGATTTTATGAGCAGTAACATGATTAGCTGAATGAGGAGTTAGATCAAGAGTTCAATGAGTAGTTTAATGAGGAGTACAAAAAGCAGTTCAGTGCGAATTATAAACCGTAGTTTCCTAATAAAGTCTTTATTAACGCGCCCATTTTAATAGCAAAGTGCTGCAAACAATTTGAAAACGTACTCAATTACCAAAATCAGCATTTCCTAAGCAAGAGAATGTGAATTGCAAGTTGAAAGCTTTAAGTCTGCATTTAGGAAATTACGAAGATTCAAAATATTCATACTCATCGAACGTTATTTTAGTGCTATAAGAAAAAAACAAAAAATAATAATTCGAAAATATTTTCTTTTCAGCGTACTACGAATACAATCCTGCAGTTAAGCCGAAAAGGACAAAAAGCAACGCAAAAAAGCCGTAAGTAAACAGATCACAAAGACACTGCTGTTGTTGACTAAGTAAGCACGTTATTATTTTTTCTTTACTAGCTTTCAATCAGCAAATGTCATCAATGTTGCACTTGTTAAGCTGTTAGTGAACTTACGTACGAGTATGTAGTTCCTGCACGCCAAAGGACTCCGGTGCCGAGGCGCAACAAATAAAGGCACAACGTCGAAAGAATAGAAGAAATAAAAAGAAAAAAAACGCCGACGCTTAAAATTAAAAATCAAATGCAATAAAACACGTGGTGTTGTATGGAGCAAAGATCCACAAAAAATAAAAATAAAAACAGACAAAATGCAGACGAAAGGAAATCACTCGCTTGAATAATTGAAAATCGCTTTACAACGAGATATAGCTCAAACGATAAACGGTTGCCTGGCCAAAGGAGCAAACACTTGCCTCCACTGACGGCAAGCAATAACTGCACGCGGTTACAGCGTCCGCAGCAGCAACACTCAGGTAGTGTGGAGCAAGTTGAAGCGTTTAGCAAAACAATAGTGGCTGCAAACCGCTGGCCATAGCACATGAGGCGGAAATCAACACACAAATGACAAATGGCAGCATTTTTTATTTGGAACTTTTTTACAACATAACTGTGGCAACGCTTTGTTCAAAAGCTGATTTGAAAAAAAAAGCAAAAAAATACCCATTTAGCAATGGCACGGAATTCAATTGAAAGGCATCATTCAAGCGCAAAGTATTGAATGACGATGATGCTTTAATGCCACATGCGCCACATAGAGAGATACGCTGGCACGGAAGTGATGTTGGTTTGCAAAAAACTTGGAAGTAGGAGTTTGTTTGGCAAGACCGCAGGCGTTATGGATATGTGCTTTTTTCTATGTTTATGATTTTTTTTTCACAATTCTTCTTTACTGGCCGCAAGGGCAAGTGTTAAACTGTGTGTTGACAGTAGTGCATGCTTTGCTAGTTTTTCACTGTTCATAGTGTTTGCCAAACTGATTTGTTGCCTTAGTACTTCGAGTTTTTTTTTTTTACTTGCCTCGAAATCAGTTATCGGCAAGAGTTGCTGCCCAACAAGCGACGTGTTTAGAAAAAAATCGCAAGCAAAGCACTAGAAAATTGACAAGTAGATTAAGTTGATGAACTTGAAGTTGATCGATAGTGATGAAGAAGAGAAAAAAATATGAATTTGCCGAAATCAGAAGTGGCATACAAGTGGGTCAGTTTTAAAGCGCACATATTTTGCAAGTGTGTTTTTGCATGCTCATGGAAGTAGCAGCTGTGAGTTGCGTGCAAAATTTAGATTAGGTTTTATGGAGGATTCGCAAGCAGTTTAATACAACAGTACAGCTAACGGCAACGCTTTTTCAAGCCAGAAAAACTGCTTTAGTTACACTAAATCCATCGACAAAGCGACCTGCAGTCAATACAGACCTTCTTGATGGTTAAATTTAGGATAATTTAACTCCAACTATTTGAGGTTGTGACATTTGAGTTGTTGAAGATCTGAACTCGCAAAGCTGCAACTCGCAACAAGCAGCAGTTATGTATTATTGCTACCTCGTTTCATTCCAAACAACTTCTGTGACTGGCATCCGTTTGATCTTGAAACGTTTGGACAATAATCAGGCTTTCGAGACCTTTTAAGGTTTATCACGATCCAGTAGTCACTTAAGACTGCGTAAGTGCTCCTAGCGCTGGGCAACTTATGTGTGGGCAAGCTAGCTAAATGTGACTGTTGAAAGTGAGTCTAGGCATTCCTTGATAGCAGTTGGCGTGCGCACAGTTAGCGTACTCAAGGCTCACATGCTTCAGTCTAGCAAATCTAATGACAGCATTAATCACTGATGAAACCGATACTGCCAACCAATGAATGAAAGAAATGAATATTATATTCACAATTTTTCATATTGTCATCAACAATGGTCAGCTATAAATGCGATAGACGTGCTTGTAGCTGCAGTCATACCAGTTTTTCATATTCACAGTAGAAAAAGTGCCAAATTTATATATACAAACATGAATACCGACCAGTCAAATGGCACACTCAACAATAATTGAAAGAAAAAAATTCATATTTCCACTGTCTTTTGTCTGCGACTGGCAAGGATTAAACGTCTGGCTGGCACACATACTCTTTGACCGTGGGATAACTGTTGTTTGACTTGCTTTGGAACATAAAATATTTGATTTGATTACTTGCGAAGAGCCAGCGCACTTTTATGGATATGTTGCTTTGAAAAATTGTAAAAATATCGGTTTGATTACAAACGAGCAAAAAAAAGACAAAAATGACTTATGGAAAAAATTCACTAATTTTTTAGTCAATCGCGCAGCGAATATTATCAAAACAGTACATATAAATATTTTTCTCATTCAAATAGCTTTGTTGATTTTTAAAAGCAACTTATGGGGTAAGGTATAAACTCTCTAGAAAGGCTTGATTTTCACAATTTATTTAAGAGTTAAGAAAAAATTAACCGATTGATTATATAAAGAAAAAATTATATTGACATTTTGTGACTAAATGACGGTTACAAACACAATATTCCCAATCACCTATTTCCAGTTGGTCTCTATGGGCTACCAAACATGTTTCACGCAATATATAACTGTAAGTACGTAGCAAATGCTAACCTGCTCTTCAGTTAAAGACAAGCTGCAAATTTTACCGTTAATTGCAAAATTTCCAATTAAAATGCCTAGCATAAGCGCCTAATGTTATGCAATATTGCAATTAAATATGCACATATGCTATAAGCGCACGTGCAACGAGTGCACTCGATAGCGCCAACGCGCCTGAAGACACCTACGAAGCGCGCGCAAGTACTACTTAGTCTAAACCTTAGCTATCACTTTGATCTTAGCGTTTTTTGCAATCGTACGACTGCTTGCTGCTTGTTATATTCACATTTTGTTATTAGCAAAAGTGTCAATTTGTTGAGCGCGCACATTTTCTCGCTGAAATGCCGTGAAACGAAGCGTGCAAATGTCAAGTTGACAGCCACAAGTGGCGCTGCAAAGACACACAGCTGTAAATGGTTTGTTGTAAATTACTTGAGAATATTGCTGCATTCTAATCAACTTGTGGTATGCGCTATTAGAAATACATTTTCTGCCCAGCTCTCCCATTATTGCTTGCGGCTTTGCCTAGACATTTGTATGACAGCTTCAGCAGTTGTGCGATTTGACAGCGCCGCGCATGCAACGCTGCATTGATGTTTGATTTGACAGTTGCAATATTATTTGTGTTCTATAGAGGCATGAAACTGAAAATTCTAGAAGTAAAATCAGACAATTTTTAAAGGTTGTGGATTGCAATTGCTGCATGTGGAATGTGTTTATGTGTCTGATTCGATAGTTGCAATATTATTTGTCGTCTATAGAGGCATGAAACTGAAAATTCTAGAAGTAAAATCAGACAATTTTTAAGGTTGTGGATTGTAATTGCTGCATGTGGAATGTGTTTACCCTTATATGTGTCTGATTTGATAGTTGTAAAATTATTTGTGGTTTTTGAAAGAATACAGCTGAAATGCTTGTTGAGTTAAGGTTTGTGGAATGTAACAGCTATTTGGGGACACTATTTTCTACGTTGTATGCAACGCTGTTATGATGTTTTATGAGGCTATTGGAAAATTATTTGCGTTTTTCAAACTTTGTGGAATGCAATGTGGAACATGTTTACTGTTACGTTCGCAACGTAGAATTGATGTCTGAAAAGTTTATAGAAAAATATAGCAGAAAATGATAAATAATAAATTCAGATTATACTTAATATTTGTGGAAGCTATTTGTATGTGGAATGTGTTTATGGTGTATGTTGGATTTGACAGTTGTAATCGTATTGCTTATATTTATTTAAAAATTTTTTTTGGAATGCAACTACTAGTTGTGGAACGTATCTGCTATTCGTGGAACGTAACTGATATTTGTTGAATGTAACTGCTAGACGTGGAACTTGTTTACAGCACATACACATACATAAAATTATACAGTTTTGTATGCATCTCAATTTTTTAGCTGCTTTTTTGATTTTCAAAAAAATTTCAAAAAATTATAATTTCACCGCTAGTTCCTTTAATATAAAATTTTGCGAGCGGTGCTCATATTCCATAATTTGGAATTTCTCCTGCCACATCTTTTATTTTCTGCATTCATTAGTCTGTCTGCAGTTCGAACATAACAGTTGGAAAGAGTAATTCCTCTCGGTGTTCCCCGTGGCATGAGTAATTTTTGCTATCAGCTGCGAAACTAACGGCAAAGGTACATGCATGTGTCAGCGCATAAACTTGCATACATATGTATGTATGTCCTGTGCTTTACCTATTCGTATCCCTTGCCCTCACCTGACATTGCAACATATTTTAATTGCCATTGTCGTTGCCGTTAGCTGTGTGACTTTTGTTGTTTTCGCTACACACCCATCTTCGCTTTTCGCCAACCGAACTAATGTCGCAATGCTCGTACCCTTCTTGCCGTACTTAATTACAAACTAATTAGCTCAAATAAAATATTTTCGTGTTTTTTGTTTTTTTTTTCGACTTGTGGCAACATACGGCGAATATGGCGAAATGCGGCAAAAAAAAATGCAAACAAATAACGGCAGAGACATGTATGTATGCTTTGTATAAGGCATACTGGGTGGCAGGCGTGCGGTAAAGTATGTGCTGGGCAAATCATTGAAATTGTCGAAGACAAAGTTTTCGCTGCTGGCGGCTGATTTGGTTTGTGCGATTGTCTCAACGACTGTGGGGCTGTTTGTCAGGTGCATTCAAACACATATACATATGTAAGCATGTATGTGATTGCTGAAAGAAAATGTTTTCACACACACACAAACAGACGGACATTTATATATGTATAATGACTGCACTGAAGCGAAAAAGTTATTGTTGTTGCAATATTGATGTTGTTGTCAGAAATTAACTACAAGTGAAATATTTGCCCTATGTATATGTGTGTGTGCATGCAACATATGTGAGGCACACATGCACATAAACATAAAATTGAGCGAAAAATAGAAGCTACGTCGCCAAAAATTACGAGCGCAACTCCTATTTACATACATACTTACACATGTACATATGCTTACGCCAAGATTATTGTTACTTAGCGGCTCAACAGTCGGTTGCCTAAAAGAATTAACGTGTGGATCTGCGTTTGTGTTTGTGCCTTTGGCTTTTCTTTTGTTTTTGTGCGAAAAAAACTTTGCGCCAATAAGTTTTTATTTGCGCTGTAATGAGGTTTGCCAAAGTGATTTGCATGTGTGCGAATGCGGGCAAAAGAAAAGGAATGCGGTATTTAATTCGCTTAATGAAGAAATATAGTGGCCTTTTAGGGGCGAAAATTTGTGCAAATTTTAATTGGAAAGTCATTAAGTGAGTGTTGCATGCATGCGGCAAATTGCGGTATGTAAATGTCAAAGTGCAATAAAGTTTCTGAGCGAAAGTTTGCAGTGAAATTTGTCGGTAGATAAGAAATTAAAATTTAAAACAATATAAATATAAAAACAATATCCAGAAACGTAACGAAATTACTGAAAAACATGAATTCGAATATAATAAAATGGAAAAAAGTAAATTAAAAAAAAAATTAAAAGTGATAAAAAATTGTATTACTTTAATGAAATCAGAAAAAAGGATTATGAAATAAAAAATATCATAAAAAAATAAAACAAATAAAAAAATTATTTATTAAGAGAAAAAATATTTATTAAAAAAATTAGTTAAAATGTGTTAAAAAAATAAATAAACAAATAAAGTCGATTTAAGTGAAAAAAATAAAATATTACGAAGTATAAACAAATAAAATTAATAAATTAAAAATAAAAAATTATTCGAAATAAAACTAAAAAAAATCCAATTTAATAAAAAATTTTTATTAAAAAAAAAATATTCATAAAAAAGAGTTAAAGTTATTTATAAAAAAAATTAAAAAAAAAATTTATTTATAAAAAAATCAAAAAAAAATAAAAAAAATGAGTTAAAATGTGTCAAAAAACTGAAAAATTAAAAAATATAATCAAAAATTGAATATAATGAATAAAATGACAATTTTAATAAAATAATATTTAAAAAAATTAAAATATAAAATTTAAAAATAAAGTTAAGATATTAAATAAATAAAAAATGTAAAAAATAAGTCAAAAATATGTTGAAAAAATAAAAAAGTTGGTTTTATAAAAAGTATGAAATTTAGTAATATTGAAAAGTGAATATATGTAAATGAAAATTAACTTAATGTATAATGATCTAAGTTATAGGATTAAATAAAAAAATGAAAAATCAATCCAAATAAAACACCACTAAGAAGACTAAAAGAAAAGAAGCATAATTAAATTACATGAAAAAGTCATACAATAAAATAAAAAAAAAAAATATTTTTAAATATTAAATTACTTTCAAATAATCAAATAAATTAGAGTAAAATAATCATTTATTTATTTAAAATGCTAAGGTTTTCAAAAAAAAATTCCACAATCAATTTTTGCTAATTCACAGCCAAAAAAATAATTATTCAAATATAAATATAGAAAACAATAATGGGAACAAAAGCAAAATTGCCTGCATAAATTCCATTGGCAATAAAATCTAAAATTAAATTAAATAAAGTATAAATCTTTCGAAAATCTCTAATAAATCAGCAGCAAATGAGTCAACGCAGCCGCAAAATTTATCAAAAACTTCAAACAACGACCGCAGCCAAGATATATACACACATACAAATATGTATAACTTATATAGATACATATATTTAACTATATAGCACTTTCGAGAAGAATCAATTTATTTATTTTTACTGCATTAGTGCTCTTGAAACAACAGAGCTGAAAATTATATGAAAAGGCAAAAACAATAAACAAAAATAAAATATAAAGAAAATCAAATCCAGCTAAAAAAAAACATTTTATTGAGAATTTCGATCACCTTGCCATCGTTTTGTCATTAAAATGCAAAATTAAATTTTTAAATGGACTCAATGAATTTCATACGTGTCTGTTTGTCACTGGCATTGTCTTTGTCGCTTTGGAGGCCGGCAGCGCGACAACTTTAGCACATCAAAAAAATTAAAACAAACAAAACCGCAAGAAAGTGAAATTGACAAGCGCATGATTTTATGACTGTTGCTACTGCGGCGGGGGTGGCGGACACCCACATGCCGCATTGGGGCTCAATGTGGAATTTTAATGGCTCAGTTTGGAAAATATTAACAGAAAATCGACGAGCAAAGACTTGTGTGAAATTAACCAAGAAATATGTACATAGCTATATATGTACTGCATATTAGATACAAAATATAATGCGTGCAGTTTATAGTATATAAAAAGCAGCCATTACTGCTAAAATGTAGAGAGCTAAGCTCTCAGATATGCCTCTCGTTCGTCACTAATTAATTTTTTCGCATATAGCTAAAATTTGCTGCAATTTAATTTTGCGGCGAATTCATTTTATCACTTATTAAAACATACATACATATTTTTAGTAATAAACTTGCCGAATCAAGCATTTTTCTATAAATTTGCAGCAACATAAAATTGCGGCGAATTCAAAATGTGTCTGATAAACCAGCGAAAACTCATTTCTGCAACACTGTGCAACTAATATTTACCAAAATTCGTGTGTTCTAACATTTTTATAGTATTTTTTTTTTATAAAACATCTTTTATTATTAGAATTTGTACGTATTTCCACGCTTGTGCTAGTTTAAAACACATTCATTCTATTGTTGTCGGCAGCATATATACCAATTGTTGCTGTTATTGTAGTACGCATTCTTGTACGCGCTATTTTTACTTAGTTACATATGTTTTTTTTGCTGCCACTGCATATGTGTCATACTTGCAGTGAGTGCCGCCAACAATATTCGATTTTTCATTTTAATGCAGTGCTAAGCAAGAATCAGGCCAACAAAATTTATCTATGTAAGTCTACACATACATATGTATGCGTTGTTGTTGCGTGTGCTGTGTTGTTGCTTTAAGTGGCAATGTCTTGCAGACACACATCAACTGACACGCATGCTGAACTGCTAATTTCTCTATTAGTCGTTGTTTTAAAGACTTTATTCTTTTTGTCAGTTATCCGACTTGTTATAGATGAAAGGCAGCTAAAGTAGCGTATTAAGCAATAAAAAAATAAAAACTGTTTAAGTAGCCGTATGCCCAGCAAGCTATCCATAGCCCTTCAACACCGACCGAATCGTCTGAAGTTCTTCTTAATTTGTGTAGGTGTTCAACTATATGCATGAGTGTGTGTAGGTTTGTATTAGCCAAGAAAGTGTATCTCACTTTGATAGCTATATTTCTTCTTTGTATTTAGTGTGCTGTAGGGGGTCAATACACTTGCAGACCACTAATGCGTTTGCTAATTTATTTGTCGTCTTTGGGTCTCCTTTGTTGTTTCTGTTTAGTCTCTTTTTTATACGCGTCTGCTGTTAATAGGTGGATTTGTGTTTATTTATTAGTGTTGCTGTTTGAAATTGGTTTGGATTATATGATTGTCTTAGCTTTAGTTATTTTTGTTACAGAAATTATTAGATTGCTAATAAAACAGCGTGTTTTTATTTTAATGTGTGAATTTCGCTAAAGCAAGGCGCGGCGAATTCGAATGTACATAAATATTCGTATTGATATGCTTATATGTATATGGAAATTTAAAATTAGCCAATTTTTTTAAATATTTAAAAAATTTTGCATGCGGCGAATTCAAGTCATTGTCAAAAATTAGTCACAACCTTGACTGCTTGCTATAAAATTTTAAATTTAGGCAGCATTTATGTTCACTCCCATATTTAACATGCGGCGAATTCAAGTTGGTGCCACAAATTAGTAACAACTTTGTTTTTTTCGATGTAAAACGTGCAAATTTGTCGTCTTGCTGTTATTTAATAAATTTGACTGCGCGTTGAATTTATTTTACATGCTTAAGTTGGTTTAAAATTGTTAAAATGCATATAATTTCGTGTTTTATAACAATTTCATAGAAAAGTTTTGGCGGCGATTTTTTTAGTTTTTATTCAAAAATGTGTTTTGTAATATTTTTATTATAAAAATTATACTTATAAGCAAGCGACATTAATAGTTTAATTTCGGCACGGATTTATTTTCATTTTAAATGCGGCGAATTAGTCACAAACGCCATATATGCTGCATTTAATAACCAATATTTCAAAAAAATATATATTATATGGCTAAAGAAAAGAAAACCAAAAAAATATACAAAAAACTTTTTTGCAACGCTGCTTCTCACTAATTGCAAGCAAACACTTGCATTTAATTGCCAAATAAGCTAAGTGAAGTGAATGTACAAAAGTAAACACATGTTGCAATTATCCTTTATAGACACAGACGGTCAACAAGATAAAGGGATTGATTCTCGCATACATTGAATAGACAGTCTGCCTGTATGTATGTATTGTGCTGAAGATGATTGGCTAACCTTTGAACGCCGTAAAGTATACTTTTACATACAACTTAAGGCAAATGTCAATATTATTAACAAATGTTGGTGTTAATACAATAGAAAAGCAAGGATATAAGGTAATAAAAATGTAGCAAGCAACAGTTAAACGAACAAAGAGTAAATGTATAGGAGAGCACAAACCGCTTTTCCTTCAAAATAATAGAAATAAGATCTCTTTTACTGAAAAAAAAATGCAATGAAGCGTAGAAATGTCTTTAGTATAGAAAAGTATGCGGCGCATGGACAAAAACCCTTAAATTTATATTCTGGGTAGCAGCTAAAGCCGGGCAAACAATGCCGTGCAACACTTACGCAATTATGTAGGCGGTGACTATGCTGGGCGCAAGGCATGTGGCATGCGACAAGTGGCAGTTGAGGCATGAAGAGAGTATAAAAAGGCGTAAAAAGGGTTCATTATGAGCGCCTGCAACGAGGAAAGTAAAAGTAAGCGCTTGCACAAAAAAAAGTAAATCAGACATTCTGCCAAGCAAACGAGTCGGTCAGCAAGCGAAAGGACAACGAAAATAGCTCGGTTGACCGACAGTGGTCAGTTCGGCTATGATGTGGGTGCGATGGCGCATAACATTTGCCTCTCATGGCATTTTTCAATGCGTATCCCACGCCAGCCAGCACTTATGCTACATACAGGACAGCAGCAATCGTTGCATACATGCAGGCGCGGAGCAGACAAAGGAAGCAATATTGCGTGGCGCAGCCACTTGAGAGCCTGTGTCGGTTGTCGCTAAAAATTTTTGTGACCTTTTTATTGTGTGTGCAACAAAGCAACCCTCATTTCGTAGAATGGACTTGAACTTTCACAAAAATGCAAGTAATGTGGGTGTAGCGCCTACTGGATGACAGTATGAGTATTTGGTCTGCGCTGACCAACTATCGAGACATTTGCCCCGGTCGGTAGAGTTGAAGCTTATAATTTGGTGTAGATTAACAGCACCCAACAGCTGTGCAGAGCTAGCTGGCACCTTTTGGTCCTGCCAAAGATGAAAGCGAAAACTCTAATAATTTGTTAATGTTTTGTCACCGGCAAGCTGTGTGTGGGACTTTAAAAATTGCGTTTATGCTATCCGATAGAGGCATTAAAAAGCACATGTGCGCATTAAGTACGTTTAGGCATTTTGGGCATTAAGGAAGAAAAATGTGAAAAATGATTTGCGACACATAAAGGGTTTAATTACTTAAAAGCCTGTCAAGCTCATATGTATTTATATTTGAGCTATGGCCATGGCTGAAAATATTTATGTATACAGGTTTTCACGCAAATCTGCTAATTAAGTTAACACATGCAGTCATCTCCATTGCAACTGTGTGTGTAAAAAGAGAAAAATTCTTTTGGTGACAAACTTGAAGCGCGTTTCTCAATTAATAAAAAGAGCGCGAAGCAGTAATTGTGCTCAAAAATACTTTGCGACAAATTTGTTAATTAGTTTTTAATACACTTTTAATGTTGTGTTTTAAATATTGTTGTTTTATATGCGATTTTTTTAAGAAATACTTTCAGACAAATTTGCGGCGAATTTAAATTTTTACAATTAGCATATCTTTGACACCAGCGCTCATACAATAGCAATGTTTAGTACAATTTCGCTAACAAATAACTTGCGGCGAATTCAATTTTTTACGTGTACCTTATTTTTGATACCAGCGCTCAGACAATAACAATGTTTAGTACAATTGCGCTAATAAATTATTTGCGGCGAATTCATATTTTTATTTGTAGCAAACTTCGAATATAAATGCTTTGAAACTAATAATGTTTGGAGCATTTGCGTTATGTTTTGCAGTATATTTTTCCTCGGCGAATTTTTATTAACTTGCCTTTATTTTTACTTATACAAATATGAATTTTACAACGTACTGCTTGCAATTTTTTCGCGCATTAAAAAAAAAAAATTGCGGCGAATTCATATTTGCATTGAACTTTGTTGCATTTTTGTTAAATTTTAATGTTGTTTTCCAACTTGCCGCTTTAGTAATTCACTTATTCTTTAAATATAAATTTTCTAACGTCAATTACTTTATGTTCTTTAATCAATCGTTTCAATTGTACCGTTATTTGCACAGCGTTTCGACTTCCAACCACTCCCTTACTATTTACCTCAACACTGTTGCAACTTTCCGTCTGACTGCATAACACCACTTTAAATTGTTCAACTCTTTCGACTTTATACACATACATACACACATATATATTTTGTTAAAAATATGTACCCTTTGCTCATACAACAATTACTGCCTTTGAAGTTATTGTTGTTATTGTTAGGAGTGCGTGATTTTTTTCTTATTTGCTATAGTTGTAATTGCAGCGGGTGGAGAGAAACGCCAACATCTCAGCGCCAAATGTTTAAGCGTCAATGATTTTTTAATTGTAATTGTTAGAAATTATAACAGTAAAGGGATGAAATGTTGGAGTTTGGACGCTACAGTTTTAGAAAGGTATATAAGCGCAATTTCGTGCTTAGTTGAGAATGAGATGGAAACAAAAAACACAAAAAAAACGGCAAAAAGTGTGCGTTACGTTGACGTATGCGCTGATGTATGCATAATTGGCGTCAGCTGCAGTGCCTGCAATGATTTTAGTTAAATTGTTTTTTTTTTCGTTCGACTTGCCACTGGTTTCATCAATTTCGCCTACCACTTTTAATGCGGCGCTATTAAGCAATGTAGAGTTTGCATTTCAAACCACGCGGTCATGGGTTCCACGCATTGCTTTAATTTAAAGCATACTTAAAGGCTTAGCAGTGAAGTTTGTTGCTGCTTTTTTTCAGCTTTATTACAATTTCGATTGCATTTTGTTGGCTTAAGTGTGCATACACGATGACTTTTCGAATTTACAATTAACATCAAAGTAGCCGAGTTCAAAGCAGCCGCAGCGCATATTTTCAAGGTGCGAAAATTAAACTAATTGATGGCAGTAAAGTGAATGTCGAGCTGATTTTACGTTTTTGTTTAACAATGTCGATCGATACATGTTGAGTCGATGTTTGAATGAACAGATTTTACATTTTATTTTCTTTAATAATTTAGAATTTCTACAGCATCTGCTTGTGCGCCTAAAAATATGCAACAAGAAATTTACAATTTTCTAAACTTTTTGCTGGGTGTGTATGTTGTACAGAAGTTGCATATGTTTATTGATTTTGAAAAAATTTTAACAAAATAAATTGAATTTTTGAATTGTTGGCATTACATTTTTTTTGCTTAAAAAATAATTTTCTTTAAAAAAAATTAAATTTTAAAATTTTTAAATTTTTTTCTCCAAAATTATTATATTTATTTAAAACATAACAAGCTGCCTCTACCTAAGCGCTTAATATAAAAAAGTCGCTCTCTCTCTCTCTCTCTCTCTCATCAGTCTACTGTAATCAGTTCCTGCTTATTTATAAGCCAAGTACCCGCTCATTGCGTACCAGCACCGCCAGGCAGCCATAAATCCACTGTCAACTGTCAAACTATTAACAAATTTAAATTATTTTCCTATAAATGCGTGCAGCACATGCCGCTTCGGCGCGCATAACAATAAATATTCGCAACAATTGACGACGACAAACGAAAGAGCTTGCCTGGTCGTTGCAATCGCGGCTCTGAAAGGTAGTTCACGGTGGTTGGAGGTTGATTGTTGGCTGAAAAATTGCACATTTCCGTTTGAAAAGTGAAGTTAGTGCAATTACAGAAGGGTGATTGCTATGCACGCGTATGCGTGTGTATGCTTGTATGCTTGTATGTGTGTATGTGTAGGTGTGGTGAAACCGCAAGGAAATTACTTGAAATGTTGAAGTTTTATTTGGTTTTTATTTATTTTTTTTATTAAAAATGGCAAGTGAAGCATACTTTCAGGCGCAAAATGATATAGGCGCGTATTAGACATATGTATATATACATATAACGACAAACACAATTTTTTTTAATTTTTATATAAAAAAGAACTCATTTAAGCTTTACATTTCGGCTAAGCTTGCAGCATATGAGAAAAAAATATAAAAAAAACTGCTTTTCACTATTTACTTGCTACTTGCACACAACCTATTTGTTTCAATATTTTTAACGCCGCGTAACGGTATTGCTATGCTTATCTGTAGACATATTTGCGCACATCTGCGGCGCTACAAGCGTGTCAACGTTGGCGCAACGCCAATTATTGGGGTCAGCGTGCGAAAAAAAGATATTGACGTACACACACACACACATTCATGCTTGCATACATACACACAGGTAAGTTTATATGCCTTTGGCGTTAAAATTGTTTTATGCAGAAATATGTACATAAGTACATATACAAAAAAGCAAGTGTCTAGTAAGAGCATACGTTATTGCCTAGACTATATTTACCGCTTGTGGCTCGCTATGTTCGAATGTACATAAATAAGTATGTATGTACGTATGTTTGTCTGTTGGTATGCACGCTTTGACACAAAAGATCAGCGACAAGGTGTTAAGTGTTGGTAATTAATTTAATTTGCTGCTGCAGCCAGTGACAGTAAGGGTCTAAATATCAGAGCGGGAGTAATGCAGATAATCATAGATATGTATGTGTGTATGTTTAAGACCTCTATGTAAACATGTACATATTATCGCCAAATATTATGGGGATATTAAGAGTCTTAACAGAAAATCTAAGGAATTTTTGAAACTTTTTATAATAAAAAATAAATAAAAGTATTATTAATTTTTTGTCAAAGTTTTTTTAAACATATTATTTTTGTATATAAAAAAATCTTAGAAATCAATATTAGGCGATAATTTTAGTGATCGAATATTTTTATAAAAAATAATTAATTGCAAAAATATCAGTATGTTGCATTTTTTTTTATTTTTAGTAAATGTATTTTTGTAAAAAGTAAACAAAAGATAAAATTTAATAAAATTACAAAAAAAAAAACATTACTAAAATTTTGCTTTAAAACTGTCAAACTTTCAAAGTATGCATAATTAGAAAAATCGTTGAAGTAATATTACCGTTCTGATAGCAATTTTCGTGTTAAATGTTAATTATATGCCATTGTCTAGGCCAATAATATTTTTATAATTTTTTCTGACCACTCAACCACATAATTTAATCAATAAATTTTAATAAATAATAATAATTAATTGAAATAAATTAGGAAAGGGCTGTGTATAGCGGATATTCAATCAAAAAATGCCATACATTTTATATGCACAAATGTGCAAACACGTATGTATGTATTTACTTATGTCTGTTTGTATGTATGTATGTAATAAAAATCAAAGATAATGAAAATTTGCACAATTTTATGTTTGCAAACTGGCATTTGGCCAAAGCGTAGCCAATCGGTGCAATGTGCAAAACAAGTGTGTGCAAAAACAAATAAATAACATAACGGTAGTGCAAACGAATCACGTAGTTGTCGTACTGCGGGGAGGTGGTGCGCTTTTTTTTTGTTATAAATGCGAGAAGCTCATCAAAGTGCATGACACTGGTCGAAAATTAGCTAACAAAATGTGCAACAACAGAAACAAACGCAAAGATTTCACAAACAAATGCGTTGATGTGTTTGTGATTTAGTGTGAAAATTGAAAAATAAAAAAATAGGTTAAAAAAAATATAAATAAATAAAAGGAAACTAAAAATTTGTTTAATTAAAAAATGTAATAAATAATTAATTTAATTTAATTACATTTTCAATTATTGATTATTTAAAAAATTAAACGGTATTTAAAATATAAATATATATATTTCAAAAAGAAAAATAAAATATAATAATTAAAAAATAAATAATTTTAATACAAATTTTTTATAGTAAAATTAAAATTAAATAATATAAAAAATAAAAAAATATTAAAGTAATTAAAAAATTTGAATTTTAAGAACAATTTTTTATAGTAAAAATATTATAAAAAAGTTGGAAAGTAAAAAAAAATTAATTTGTAGAAAGTTAAAATTAAATAATTAAAAAAATTAAGAATATTTAAATTCAAAAAAATTAAAGTAATTAAAAAAATTTATGTAATTTATTAAATTAAAATAGTTTATAAAATTAAAAAAATTTAAATACTTAAAAAATTAATTTTTTTATATTTAATTGGTAATATTTTAGATTTAATAACAGTTTTTTTATAGTAAAAATATTACAAAATTAAGAATATTTCAATTTAAAAAATGAAAGTAATTAAAAAAACTTAAATAATTTACAAAATTAAATAAAAAATTTAAATAATAAAAAAAAATAATAATATTTTTTTTATGGTAAAAATATTACGCATAAGTTGACAAGTAAACATAAAATTGATGAAAATAAAATTAAGTAATTAAAAAAAATTAAGAATATTTCAATTTAAAATATTAAAGTAATTAAAATATTAAAGTAATTTTTATAATTAAAATTTTTAAATAATTAAATAAAATTAACAACTTTTCAATTAAAAAAATAAAGTAATTAAAAAAATTTCAACAATTTATAAAATTAAAAAAATTTAAATAGTAAAAAAAATAATATTTTGATAAAAATAAAATTAAATAACTTTAAACAAATTAAATTTAAATTAAATTTTCAATTTAAAATATTAAGGTAACTAAAATATTAAAATAATTTTTATAATTAAAATTTTTTAAATAATAAAATAAAATTAACAACTTTTCAATTAAAAAAAATAAAGTAATTAAAAAAATTTTAACTAATTAATAAAATTGAAAAAAATTTAAATAGTAAAAAAAAAAAATTTTGGTAAAAATAAAATTAAATAACTTTAAACAAATTAAATTTAAATTTTCAATTTAAAATATTAAGGTAATTAAAATATTAAAAATAATTTTTATAATTAAAATTTTTAAATAATAAAATAAAATTAGCAACTTTTCAATTAAAAAAAATAAAGTAATTAAAAAAATTTCAACAATTTATAAAATTAAAAAAATTTAAATAGTAAAAAAAAATAATATTTTGATAAAAATACAATTAAATAACTTTAAACAAATTAAGAATATTTCAATTTAAAAAATTAAAGTAATTAAAAAATTTAAGTAATTTATATAAAGAAAAAAATTTAACAACATTTCAATTAAAGAAAAAAACAAAGTAATTAAAAAAATTTAAAAAATTTATGTAATTAAAAAACTTTGAATAATTAAAAAAAATTAATATTAAAAAAGTAAAACGAAAATAAACATAAAGCCGTTATTAACACTTTGCAAATATTTATGTCACTAGGTGACGTTGTTGTTATTTTTTGTTTACGCGCGGCATTCGAAGGTGGTTCCCAAGCGAAAATGTGTGAATTTTTTTTTATTTTTTGTTGTTAATGTGTTTTTTCTATCGCCTTGCTCATTAGAAAATCCATTTGAAATTCTACATAAATTTCTGTGTAATTATTTATGTCGAAATATTTTCGAATAGCGCTCAATGCAGCGCAACGGTCACAAAAATACCGTATTGAAGGCGGCGCAATGCTCGTGATTTTTATTAGCTAGCTGGCTAGCTACCTAGCTGTTTGTGCTAAAGCTGTGAAATGTTTTGGTGTATTTAATAAAATTTATTGCACAATATTTATTTTGCGAAATTCGTATTTGTTTTTGTTGCAGCAATTCTCAATTTTGATTTTATTATGCATTACTAATTTCGTGTTTGCTGATTCGTTGGAGCTATGCAGTTACATGTGTGTGTACATACATATGTATGTATGCATGTGTGTACATATGTAAGCTTGTTTGCTTTGATGATGCCTGACATATGCATGCTGTTGGCCTTCAGTGTGTGTGTTTGCGTGTATTTTTTGATTTTCCGTTTGATTGCATTTGCAGCTAAATTAATTGAGTCGAATTTTGGGTATGTAATAAATAAGGTTTTGGTTGAGGAATATTAATTAATTCGCTATGTCATTTTTGTGGCGATTTGATTGGATTACTGCGTTGACAAGGACGCCGATAGTGGAGAATTTTTGGTTGGAAGGAGAAATATGTATGCGTAGAGTGTGTAGTGTGGTAGTTTAGAAGTAGGTGTGTTTTAAAAATTAAAAAAATATACGAAAATTAAAAAAAAAAAATTAAAATATTTTTTTAGATTTTTTCGAACGCTATACAAGTATACTTATTAAAGTTTTTAAAGAAAATCTAAAATTTATTTATGCATAACAATTTTCAGTATTAAAAAAATATTCGTAAATTAATAGAAAATTCTTTATACTTACAAAAAAAACTCAAATATCGAAATTTTTCAAAATGTTTTTTTGTAATATTTTTTTTAATTTATTGCGCACATCAAAAACTCTTGCCAGTTTTTCCGCAAAAACTATGTCCTCGCCGCTTATCGGTAGCTCGCCGGCCAAAAACTTGTTTTCCAACGCGTGACATGAAACTACCTGCGTGCGGTTGACAGCTGTCATCAGCAACTACGCAACACTAGCCAAGGCAACTACTAACCCTAACTAATATGCGCTTACACGTGCGCCAGTGCTACGCTTACTACCTGTCATCGCGCTTCACGTCAAAATAAGAATTTCATATTTTAAAAATATTACTAATGTACTCACCTTTCTTCGGTATGAGCGACTTGAGCAGCATCACAGCGTTATCATCACAGCCCCAGGCGTGCATTTTGCGATAGCTGTCACGTCCCTTCTCGGTCAGCTTATCCCACGGCTTCGGTTTGGACAACAACTCCGACACGGTGCCCTGCGACAGGCCGAGTATATACTTGGCGAACAGCCGCTGTCCAATATTGTGCACTGACAACAGCTCGCGTATGCGTCGCGAGATATGCAATGTGTCCAACGGCTGATTGGCGTACTTATCCATATTGTAACGTAGCATTTCCTGTAGTTTAGCCTCCATTGGATCGCTTTTGGGTATAAGCGATTCACCGAGGCGGCCAGCCATCGAAGCGCCAGGCGGCAGCTGTAAGTCGTCGGCGAAGCGGAAATGACCGCGATCCTGAAACTGGAATGGCAGCGCGTGCAAGTAACCGGGCGGCAGGTGTGGATGTTGTTGTGCGGCCATTGCGGCGGCCGCCATGGCGGCGGCGCTGGACGCATTAGCATTGGGTGTGCCGCACAGTGTGTTGTTGTTGTCCTCTAATAGCGACTTACCGCTGCCATTAAGCGCAGCGTGTTGTTCATCGCGTGCATCCTGCGCATGTGACGCGCTTGCGTTGGCTGATAGCTCGTGATTGCTATTGTTGCCGCTGTGTAGCGCTTCCATGCTGGACTTATGATGCGCCTCAGCGCTGAGGTGTGGCTGATGCAGGTGATGATGTGGCGGCATGGGCGGCGGCGGCGGTGCGGACGCGCCGCGTGTGTCGCCTTGCTGCGCATGATGGCCATGATGCAAATGATGTGGTGGCAGCAGACCATCTGTACGTAGAGAAGAGGAAGAAGAAGAACAAGAAGTGGGTGGTGTTGATGAGAATGTGGAATTAACTAATGGGCTGAGCAGCGTGGTGGACGAAGGTCCATGTTGCTGCGTAGCGGCGGCATTTTGTTGCTGCTGCTGTTGTTGTTGTTGCTGCTGTTGGTGCAGGTGGTGCTGTTGCATGTGATGTGGCATAAGTGCTGCGTGCTGGTGATGGTGCATGGCAAGGTGGTGCTGATGTGGTGGCAACGGCGGCGGCAAACGATGCGACAACTGATTGGCAAACATATTATTGGCGTTTGGCATTTTATTGGAAACAGCGCCGCCGCCGGCGCTGCTGCTGCTGCCGCTGCTACTGTTAGGCGCGGACGTAGGCATTTTGAAGCCGCGCCAATAAGAGCTCACCAACTCTTCGCCCAGCAATGTGCCAAAGGCATCAACATTATCGTCGAAGCATGCAACGGCCGCAGCGGCGGCGGCTGCAGCAGCTGCAGCTGCAGTAGAGTCGGCAACATGTTGTTGCAGCGCTTGCAATTCGGATTTCTGCACGGCAGCGCTGGCGTCATTGTTGCCAGCCGTCTCCAAAGCATCCACGTCGATTGTGGGCGGCTGTGCGCTTTCATGCGTTTCGGCAGTTACATTGTCGTAAGCCGTTTTTAAGCTTTCGCGTTCAGGCAACTCATTGTCGGCGTGCGCTGGCATGTCGGCGCCAAGCGCTTCCGCATCATCGTCGTCATCGACAATTTCGATTTTTGGTATTTTTGGCATGTTTGGCAATTCGGCAAGTTTCGTTGCAGGCGACTTCATGTCGTCGTCGTCGTCGTCGTTTGCTATGCTGTTGTTGCCACTGGCCTCGACATCGTCGACGTCGGCGTCAGCGTCGCCGTCTGCGTTGGTCAATAGTTGGCTGGCTGGAACGGCTGCTCCTGTGGAGCACAGAGCAAACAGACACAGCACACAAAAATGTTGTTGTCAACAACAAATTTTAAATTCTTTACACAAATGGTTAATGTAGTGGTTAAAGCATAACGACAATTGTTTATGGTATCTTATAATGTTCGCATGTATAATATTATATATGAAATAAATTGGCTTTGATTGATTGAAGTATGTACATAATTATTGGCATAACGGGGTTTATTTTAAATAATTTAAAACTAAATTTCGTTGCGAGAAATAATGAGGAAGATTACGATAAAAATATTATTTTATATATTTATGTTGAGTTGAGAGAAGAAATACAAAATATTGGTTTGAAGAATGGGTTGGAATGGGAAAAGTTTTTCAAATTTTTGGTTTGTGTTTAAATATTTTTTTTTACTAATATTCTCTATTCATGTTTTTTTTAAGTTTTAATTGAGTTTTTAGGCTAAGTTTCTATATATGTATATATATATATTTTTTTTTAATTCTAAATGACTTTTTTATAACTTGTTTTTAATTTATTTTTCATGGTGTGAATTATGAAAAAGTTAAAATTTAATATTTTTTATTTGTTCGAAATTTTTTAAATGCGGCTTTTATAATTTTTATTTTTTTGTTGTTAACGTGAACAATTTAAAAATTAAAACATAATATTTTTTATTTGTTCGAAGTTTTTTATATGCGTTTTTTACATTTTTTTTTTTTTGTTATTGTGAATAATTTAAAAATTTAAACTTAATATTTTCTATTTTTTCGAAATTTTTAAATGCTGTTTATTATAATGTTTAATTTTTTAAATGATTAAATTTTAATTTTTATAATTTTATTTAAATATTTCAAGTCACTTTTATGTATTTTTAAAAATAAAAATTTAATATTTTTTGAATTGATTGCTTTATTTAAATTTTTTAATTTTTAATTTTAATTTTTGATTTTTAATTTTAGTGACTTTTATATGATTTTTAAAATTTTAAATTTGTTTTAATAATTAAATTTTAAAAATTTCAATTAAAGTTTATTATTTTTTTTAAATAAATTGTATACATTTTGTTAATTGATTTGTTTACTAAAAACTTTGATTTTAGTAATCTTATTATTCAAGTCACTTTTATATAATGTATATATTTAGTATGCTTAATTTTTGAAATGTTTTTGGTTTTTGTTTAATTTTAAATAATCTTTTAAGTAATTTTGTGTTTTTAAATTTTTTTATTATTAATAAAATATTTGAATTGAATATTTTCAATTAAATAATTTTCTAAGAAAATATAATAAATAAATAATTTTTTTTTGTTTTTTTTTAATATAATTTTGAACTATTATTTTTATTTTAAATACTGTACGTATGGCCTTTATGTTTTTTAATATTATTTTCCTTTATTATTATATTTTTTTAATTATAATTTGTGTAATTTAGTTTTTAACTTTTAATTTTTTTATTTATTTTTTATTATTTCTTTTTGTAATTTAACTTATTAACATTATCTCAATCTAGCAAAGCTCAATAATATTTCATTTAAAATAAAAAAAAATTAAAATAATTATTTTAAAATTTTGTATTTTTTTTTTGTCAGCAACGAAGACCAAAACCATTGTAGTATGTCTGCCAAATTGTTTTCGCCAATAATTCAAAATTTTCGTTGTTAATTTCGCTAGATTTTGCCAATTCATGAAATTTTGCCGAATTGAATGTGCAACTCTTTGCAACATGTTTCTGCAACATTTCCTTACGGTTGAAATTGTTGCGGATTTCCGATTGCAGTTTCGACTTATTTTAACGCTAGCTTATTTATCATAATTTGTTTTAATTTTTTTATGTTTTTTGCTTCAGACGCGTCAAGGAACGCTAAGAAAAATACATATCAGCAACAAGCATGCACCAACAGCCATAAACTTATTCGATTATATTTATGTGGTAAGTAAAAAAAGACGGCTTTTGTTGTAGTTGTTGTTTTTTTTCAATACGAGAGTATATTTGTATAATTATGTCTGTTTGTGAAGTAGTGAAAAAAGCAAAGCAGAGGAGTAGGAGTTGTTAAGCGCATATGTTTCAATGGTTATTTACTATTTTTTTTGTTGTTGTTCGATTTGATTTTCTTGTCGTTTTTGCTGATAAACATGTTTGCCAATAACTGTATGGTTTTATTATTGTCATTACGCTCGTTGTTAGCGCCAAAGTGGGGCGACCGCGAATGCGCCAGTGTTGACACAGCACACAGCGACGGGCCATAAATGCTTGGCGCCACTTTTTCGCCCCTTTTAGTTGTACCGCTCGCGCTTGCGTGCCTTTCATGCCAGCGTTACCGTATCGATGCGGTTATAGCAATTGGCAGCGGGCGCCAATCGGTCTTGTTGTGTGTTATGTTTATTTTTGAATATTTTTTTTTTATTTTGCAAGCGCATACCACCAGCACACAAGCACTTCAACACATGCACACGCAACACCTTTGGGCCACAATTGAATTTTTTGTTTTCTCTGTGCTAAATTTTTCATTTTTTAATGTGTTTTCTCGTAAAGTATATGACAGTAATGGTTACATTTATATTTATTGTCTGTTTTAAATATGTATTGCCTGTGTTTGTTTAACTTTATATTGCTCATGTTGCGCTTGTTGTTTGTATACGCTCAATTAAATTGTTGACTTTATAATATTGAAAAATCATAAATGTGAAAATATAAATTTGTGTGGCTCTTCAGTGATTTATTTTCTTGTTTACACATATTCGATGTGAGTGCGAGATTAGTAGTTTGCATGAAAACAGACTTATGTTAGTATAGTTGCACGCTACAGTGGTGTTAGAAATTGGTGTGATATAAAGTATAAAAATTAAGAAATATATTAATAAAAATTAAAAACAACAACAAGAAGCGCAAACATTTGCACTCTTATTATCACCCTTATCTTTGCGCTTTTTGTTTTTTATTTTTATTAGTAATATATACATAATTTGGTTAAAAGAAAATGCGAGTGTTGCCAAAAATTAAAGTAAAATATTACAAACAAATTGTTTAAACAATAAAAATTATTAAATAAATAAAAAATATCTTAACTATTTTAAGAGCCCAATAAAGTAATTTTTCATCAATTTAAAAATATCTCACAGCGAGAAGAAATGCACAAAAAACAAAAAATATTTAATTTTTTATCTCAAGAAAATAAAACAAACGTAAATCAAATTACATTTTTACAACAAATATAGGACAATGAAACAGCTTAAATCGTACAATAAAAAAAAGAAACATTAAAAAACAAAAAAATTAATTAATTAATTAAAAAATTACATAAAAATAGATTAAAAAAAAGAAAAAAATAAAAAAACTTATAAATAATTAAAAAAGTAAAAAATATATATTTATAATGTATTAAATAAGAAAAAAGTTAATTAATTAATTAAACAATTACACAAAAATTAATTAAGAAAAAAATTAACAAAATAGAAAAAAATAAATAAATAAGAAATTAAAAAATAATTAATTTCTTTATCTCAAAACAAAAAAAAAAAAACAAAACAAAATAAAAAGTAAAATTGAAAACAAAATATTGTGAAATTATGCAAAGAAAAAAATATAGGACAATGAAATAGCTTAGCTCGTTCAATAAAAATAAAAAAAAAACAAAAAAAAAAACAAAAAGAAATTTTACAGAACAAAAAAAAATAATTAATTAAAAAATTACATAAAAATTAATTAAGGAAAAGAAAAAAATAACAAAATTTTATACATAATTGGAAAGCAAAGAATTATATATTAAAGAAGAAAAAAAAATGAATTAATGATGCAGTTATATAAAAATCAATTTAGGAAAATAATAACAAATTAATTAAAAACAATAAAAAAACAATATGCATAATTATTGATTTCTTTATCTCAAAGCAAAAACAACATAAAAAGTAAATTAAAAAACAAAATGTTGCATAATAATGCAAAAAAATAAATAGGAGACTGAAATAACATAAAACGTTCAAAAAAAAAAACAAAAAAAATAAATAACAAAAAAATTAATTAATTAAATAAACAATTCCATAAAAATTAATAAATAATTAATTTTAATAAAAAAAATTTAAAATCATTAAAAAGTAAAAAAAAATATAACAAAAAGAAATATGTATTCATTATTTAATCAATTGCATAAAAATTGATTGAGAAAAAAAAATTATAAATAATTAAAAGCAAAAAATAAAAATTACAAAAAAAATTTCATATTAATTATTTAAACAGTTACATTAAAATTAATTAAGAAAAAAAATTAAATAACAAAAAAAATTTAAATAATCAAAAACAAAAAAAATAATAGATGATAGATCATCAAAAACTAATAAATAAATTAAAATCAAAAAAATTATGTGCCAAGAAAGAAAAAAATAAACACAATTCCATAAAATGAACGAATTTTTAATTTTTCAGAAATAAACGATTACATTTTTGGAACATTTGTAGCACAATATGTTTACAAAACAAACTGGGAAGAAGTTAGAAGAAAAAAAAAAATATATATATAAAAAAATATGTGAAAAATAGAGAAAGCATATTAATAAACAAAATAAATAAATTTAATAAAAAATAATATTATTGCAGCAGTGGGCGCTTTGTAGCTACAGACGAGTGTTTATTTGGTGAGTGCAAAGAAAAGATTGAGAATATTATAATAATAATTATAATTATTTTAAAAGTGTTTCTAATAAAAAAAATAAAGAAATTTAATTCTGCTTTTAATTTTTAACAATTTTGAAGTAAAATTATATTTTTTTTTTACATTTTAAAAAATATCGTTTTATAAATAGTTAAAATACATACATATTTATATATATTCATAAAAGATTTACTTTCAAATTTAACTTAGAAAGTAATTATTATTTAACATTTAAATAATTCTTATCAACCGTTCATTTTAAGCCTCACACAAGCAACAAGAGCAGCAAATGGGCACATGAAAAGAATTTACGGCTACAACAAACACCCACATGCACATTTGTTGTATACTTAATATGTGCTTACACGTATAGTAAAAAAAAAGTATAGTTGTAAAAAAGCAAACAAATGAATCAGTAGATAATAAAACAATAAATGCATAAATACTTGTGTAAAGATTCTGAATAAAAAATGCATGTGCAACAGATATCAACGCAGATAAGCGCAAGTGAAGTGTTAAGCAAGCAGAACAATAAGAAGTCTACATATACAAACAAATAATAGATGAATGTGAACTTACCCTCGGCAGCATTGGCGGCGGCCGCCAACGCTTTGGTGCCCTCGAGCAGCAATTCCTGGAATTTGTTCGGATCATTGGCGCAAGCGGCAGCGGCGGCGGCTGCTGCAGCAGCTATGGCCGATTGCTGACTAATCACGTCCAAATCGAGTGGGCTGCTGTGCAAGTGCGAGAGGTGAGAAAAAAGAAGATATAAATTATGGATAAGCGTTTAGAAGTGAATTTTTTCATAGAAACAATATTTTCCGCTAAGCATAACAATTGTTGTTGTTTACTTTTGGTTTTTGGTAACTATTCATTTGGAAAATTACTTAACATAGCTTAGAGACAAATATTTGACGATTGAGAAGTACTGTCATATCAAACTTTAAGACTCACTGATTTTCCTTTTTGATTTGTAGCTCGCCAACTTGTTGCGACATTTGCTGTGTCGTTTCAACTGCTGTTGTTGTTGTTGTGCTGTCGTTATTTGTCGCGGTTGCCGTTGTTGTTGTGCTTGTTGTTGCATTTGCGTCTTCCGTCGCCGCATTGAACTGCTCACATTCGCGATCAGCGGCGAAATCAGCTCTAGCTTCTGTGGCGTCATGCAACTCACTTGTTGCAGCTGTTGTTGTAGTGGTTAAATCAATTTTGTCAACCGCTGCATCAGCGTCAGCAGTGGTGTCAACAACTTCCTCATTATCCTCATCATCATCGTCAACTTCGTGCACAACATCACATGTCGCGGGCGCTGCAGCGTTAACTGCGGCTGTTGTTGCTGTTGTGTTGTTGGCGGTGGCTGCGATCGCTTCGTTGTGCGCGTCATTGATTTGTTGGCTATCGAGACGCGCTTCTAGGCGCATAATATGCTGACGCTTCACTTCTAAGTGATCCTCAAGTCGTTGTATTTGTGTGAGTTGTGCTTGTTCGAGTGTGCGCAGGCGTTGTACCTCTTCGATAAGTGCTTTAATCTGGAAGTAATTGAAAGAGAACAATTAGAAGTGTATGACGCAGTGGGCGGTTTGTGGGTAGGTTTAAGTGTATATTTTGGTTTGATAAAGAGAATAGTTTGACAAAGAAAATATGTATGTATAATTATTTCAAAAGTAATCATTACTAGTTTGCATGTAATCATGTTTGATTACAATGCAGCAAAGACAGTTGAGAAATAAGAATACATTACATTAGCCACGTAATCGTATGTACTCATTACAAGTAATTAGAATAAAATCATTATATGTATTTATAATGTAATCATTACATGTAATTATAATGTAATCACTATAAATACCTGTGATGAAATAATTACGAGTAATCATTACAAATATTTATAATAAATTACGAGTAATTATAACAAATAATTATAATATATTCATTAGAAGTAATCATTGCAAATATTTATAATGTAATCATTACGAGTAATTAAAACAAATAATTATAATGAATTCATTGCAAGTAATCATTATACTTTATCATAAATTTTGATTGTTGTATGAACGTTCAAAATCCAGTAAACACGCCTTGCATTACTTTGAACTAAGAAAAATTTACACCAGTCCTCTCTACTCAGTCTTACCAACGCAGCTGCAATCAGCGCCAGCAGAACCCCAAAACAGCACCACAAACGCCAATTTTTGTTCATCAATTAAAAACCGCCCCAAAGTAAAATAAAATTAATTTCAAGTACATAATAGCAACCAAGCACAACTACATATGCGTTCGTGCTGTGTATATGTGTGCACTGCGCTTGTCATTAAAAAATCATGCACGCCCCAAAAACAACAACTATAGCGAAAAATCAAGAGCTACAAGCAGGCGCATAATAAAAGCAATAACAAGCATATGTAGCCAACATTCATGCAAGTCGTAAAATCGTACACACATACATGCAAATGTATGTTCCTTACAGAAGCCGTTAAAAACTTTGTCTTGTCTTTGACGTTATTCGGAAATTTTCAATATCTCAGCTAGCATATATGCGTGTGTGATTAATTATATGTATGTAGAGGTATGTCTGTATGTGTGCGCATACCACGGAAAGTGCGCGTATGCCGAGAATTTACAAAATCACATACATTTAACGAACATGCATACATATGTATTTAAGCGCCTTGGGGCTTGCTGTTGTTGCTATTGCAAACTGAAGAAAAATTCCCCTGTCAAATTTGCCAATTATCATATTTTCGTCAACACAAAACACCGGCAATCTCATTTAATATTTTAGTACACATTCTATACATCCATATATACACAGTATATGTATTATATACATATGTATATATATGTGTGCTGTGTGTTTCTGTACAAAACTTTATGAAAATTGCATCTACAAACAACACGCAAAGATTGTGGTTAGCAGCAGTTTGCGAAAAGGTGTACAACAGTGGCAGCTCCGCGTTGAGTGAGGCATTTACTATACCGCGAAGAGTTTGAGTGGATTTAATATCTAACTCAAATATTGTTGATAAAATATTTTTATATTGAAAAAATTGTAAATTATGCTTAATAGCTTGCCTAGTTAATGTCAAAATTTGAGTTAAAAACTGAGTGATTTTTTAGCTAAAACTTTGGGCTTTTGAGTTTGAGTTAAAAACTGTTTTGGCTTATTTTATAAGACGAAAAAATTTACGATTTAAGAGTTTGACTTAAAAATTGAGTGATTTTTTTTTAGCTCAAACTTTTGAATTATGAGTTTGAGTTGGAAACTTTATTTTTGCTGTGCAACTTTATTTTGACCATAAATTAAAAAAAAAGTTAATTAAATTTTAAAAGTTTGAGTGCAAAATTGAGTGACTTATTTTTGCACTCAAAAAGTTTTCGTGTAAATTTAGTTCAACTTATTACTGTTAAAATTAAAAAATGCATTATTTAAAAATTTGAGTAAAAACTGAGTGATTTATTTTTCATACAATCTTGTTCAAGTAGTTTTTGGTAAACTGTGTATATTTGTAATTCATTATTGCTGTGCATATTTGTAATTATTTATGTGTAATTATAGACTATTTAAATCAAACTGTTGAGTTTTTTTAAATGTTTGTTTTTTTATTTTGAAGGCGTATTTTTACGCTTTGAGTTTATTTTTAAATTCAGTGTAATTAATTATTGAAATTATTGCTCTTGTGGCTATAATATTTTCTAGATTTTCAAAATTAATAATTCAGTTAGAACAAAATCTAGGCATATTAAGTTCAGTTTGTATTCTAGAATGAGTATTTTGCTTGAGTAAAATTTGAGTGAAAATCGCTTACTACTAGAAATTCAATTAAGATCTTTTTGTATAATATGAAAATGTATATTTCTTGTGTTAGCGTTAGTTTAAAGTTGTTCTCATTCCAACTCTTATTTTTAACGTGAAAATGTAAGAAAACTAGCAAATTTCACTTGTTGTTACAAAAATGTCAAAGGTCCAAAAAATAACAACAACAATTGCCCCCAAATATGCTTGCCTCTTAGCCACGTTTATTTCCCATGTCTCGGCTACAAGCAACAACGCCACGGATACCCTTCCAGCATAGGTACTTATAGACTCGTAAATTTGATATTGAATTACACCGCAAGTGGTTATTATTTGTTCTAGCCATTTTTACCACATGCATATAAGTTCTGTTACATATTTTCTTATGACTACCACTCCCTTGCGAAATTGAATAATATTGTTGCCCTTTGTAGCAAGCGCTTGTCGAATTTTATGAATATGCATGCTGCCAACCCTAGAAGTATGCTAAGAAAATTGTAACCCAAACATAGGTGGTGAAGTTTTAACCTTTCGCTTTGGCTCATAAAAATCTCTTTACAGCCGAAGATGATTTGTTTGTTGCTGTTGGCTGCATATGATTTCGCCGTGATTGTATTATTTTATGTTCTCCCACACATATACACTATCAATGCTACACCCGCGAATATTTTCCTCGAAAATACACAAACAGAAATTCGGTAAAAGCACAAACACATGCAAACATATTGCATTAAGTCTACGTTGGTGCTTTCGTGCCTTTCGTGCCTTTTGTGTAATGTGAGGATGTCTAATCAATTAATTTATTATGCCTGGCGGTTGTTTTTCTCTTATTTGCTCTTTTCTATACGTAGATATGTGCATTTGTACCTACAACGCGTGTGGTTTTCTGTTATATTTGTTGCTTGAAGCATACACATTTTATATTTGACAGTGACTGTGCGCTTGAGCGCTTGTCGAAATTTAATATTTTTCAATTAAAACTTTTTTGCTCATTGTTAACTTACATATATGAATTTATGGCAGTTATAACCCACTTCGTAAACATTTTTGCGAGCACATACATATGTATTATTGCTGTTGTTATTAACCATATCAATGACATAGAGATAGTGGTATTTAGTGCTGATTGCTAAGCAATTGAGACTAATGCTTGTAGGTGAGACAACTTGGGATTGCTGAGGGTTATTATAAGGCTTAAGTTTTAACAACTTTATATTTTTACTGCTAGAGGATCTGTTTAAAAGTACACCAACACTTCAAAATTTGATACATTTGTATACATAATTGAATGCCAAAATCTGTTTCGGAAGGCATTTAAAGCAGTACAAATAGGTTTCTACTACAACGCTTCACCAATCGTACAAAAATCTGTTTTAAAACACATTTGAAGCAATAAAACTTTTTTTTATATTCACCAACGTTTCACCAATGATGTCGAAACAATAGCTTATGCTGCCAATAAAAGCTAAAATATACTTTTAGATAGTTCTTAAAGAACAAAAGTGCATTTTGAGCACACCAACGTTTCAACAATGGTCTAAAAATGCGTTATAATGTCAAATTTATACTTTTATGGGTCTTACAAAAGCTAAACGCTAAAAATATAGTGATTTTTAATACACCAATGTTTCACCAATGGTTTAAAAATGCAGAACAACGAAGCTAAAGTATGTGTCGTAAGTCTGTAAGCTGCTTCGAAGCCAATTTTTTATTTCATCATTTACCAGCGTTACACCAACGTTTCACCAATGTTTGAAAAAATTATAATTTTAGCATGAATTCCTTGTTTCTAAAATATTTGTATTTTCATAATTTTTTCACCTTGCCTTTAGCAATATTTGAAAATATTGTATATTTCTTAGCAATAGTTATAAAAAAAATATTTGTATTCCTACAATTTTTTCCAATACTGCTGTATTTTTAGTAAAACCAGCTGTTATCCTGTCGATTTCTTTAAAAATTTGTGTACCATTACTAATTGCATGAAATCCTTATAATGCTCACAAACACACACACACGCCAGCTCTTAATATTGGTGAAATTACTTAATTTTGTTTGCAAACTTCTTAAATCGTCTTAATGGAGCGCAAATATGTACATATATACACACGAACAGTACATATAACGTATTTAGCAGCCACTCCACTTTACATATGTATATTCCAATATGCCACAACTCTTTCTATATGTTTGTTTATTCTTTTTTTACTGCTTTCTTTTAATTGTACACGCATGTTGTGCCACCCAATTTTCGATGGGCTTTCGAAAAATTGAAAGGCTTAAACCTACGCAATGTGCCGCCTTCATTTTTGTGCTGTCATTTATTTATTTATTCTAAAGGCGAAAAAGTGTGTGCGTATGTGTTTGTTGTAAGCCTTGAAAGGATTTCCACGACACTGTCGCACATTATCTCAGTGTATGCACGACTTTATGGGCAAATAACGAGGACAAATGTGTGTCTTGCTGCTTCACACAAGCAGGCTGCGTGTGTGTGTGTATATGCTAGGCTGTGTCTGTGCTTACGATTTTTATTCAATTAATTAAAGCCTTTTCAAAAATTCCAAGGCACATCTCGAACAGCTCGTTGCTGTCGTATTTTGTCTATGCTGTTTACGATATTTCGTTTTTTTTTATGCAAACAAGCATATGAAAGCAAGATAGTCATGTATATATACATGTACATATATGCGTTTGTATATTTCGTATATGTGTGTATGTATGTGTATATTGTTTTGCTTTTTTCTCCGTGCAGCCTTATTTGGTCTGAGTTTTTATGTGTGTGTGTTTCATTTGCCTGTGTGCTACTTCTTCTAACTCTTCTTCTTTTAACCCGTTTGCATTCCCTGTACATATACTTTGACAAACTGTCAAATGCGTGACTGCCAAAGCTCTTGCGTCTGCTTTGTAGCGACGGTAGGGGTGTTAAGTAGCAACAGCAGCGACAGTTTTGTCTTTATAGATGTTACTTCGCTACACAAACACACACACACGCTTGCAACTCACACTCTAGTCTGCCACTCTGCTCTCACTCCTCCGCCAGTCAAACTGTTACTCGCTCATATGCTAATGAGTTCATTTGTTGGTTGTGTGCTATTACAGTTCTTATTGTTGTTGTTGTATGGTATATGTGCGTGTTGCGCCTCGAAGTATGCCACATATGCCTGTATATCGCTTACTTAGTTAAAATAAATAGAAGTTTTGCTACTTCACCGCCGCTTTCGGCCAACTGGCAGCGTTCGATGCCACAATCGCTTGAGATTTTTAATCAAATCATGTTGCCGCAGTCGTCTACTTAATGTTACTGTTACCGCCTACTGTCAAACATGAAGTTGTCTTCCTTTTTTTTTGAATTTTATACAGTGCGCTTCGAAAGTATAGCGCCAAATTTTAATTTTTAAGATTTTTAACCCTCTTCTTCTTCTAACTGTATTTTAGGAGAGAATAAGGCGCAAAAATATGTATATTTTTCACCTTTTCTTACAGTGTGTTAAGAAAGTATAGCGCAATATTTGCATTTTTGTTTCTGTTTCTGCCTCCCTCCTGTGCATTACCAAAGTATAGCGTAAAATTTCTATGTTTTTCTAATAACAATTTGACTTCTGTCAGCAATATGTATGTATTAATATATGCATTTAACAAATAATTTTTGACAGTTCTAACCATAAAACAATAAAAACAACTGCTTAGTGCCTAGTTGCTGCATAGTTTTCATGGAAAAAGTCAACATGTGGCAGGCAAGCGCTTACTTTAATGCCTTTTGTCAGCGCTTTAAGTATCCTCAGGCACGCATACAGTCGCACGCATATTTGTATGTGCAGACATGTCATATTATCATATTATATGTTCGCTAGCCTGCTTAACTGCCATCACCGACGCAGCACATGTGTTTATTATGCGCTTTTAATGCCAACTAATTATGTTTTATAGTTTTGGTAACATTTTATTGTTTATTGGTAATAATGGCATTGCTGCATATAAATGCGACGCAAGTGTAGTTACACATTTCTAGAAATATAATAAATAAATCGTATGTGTGCAACAAATTATCATAAATAAATTCATGGTGATTAGTTTAAGTTTGATTTTTGGCGCACATTTGCATTTCCTGACTATATATGGCAAGAACAACTACATACAACAACAATAAAAACAAGCGCACACAAATGTATTAGCATATGCAGAATCATTCGTGGCAATAAATATTTATTTAGTTAGTTGGCATACTAGTTGTTGCACATGCGTGATTATTGGTTTTCTGCGGCGACTTTTAACTAATGCCTCGCTGACACGCGAAATTCGCATACGCGCATATATTGCATGCATGATTGTTGCTACCGTTGACTGTTGCATGCAGGCAAAAATAAAAATAAATGGCGCAGTGAACGGGTTACTTTTTGTTGTAAGTTGTTTACATGGCTAAAATAGATTTGTCATTTGTCTACAAAATGCATGTGTAAATAATGTTTGCTGTAAATGGCGTTGGAGTTGTGTTTTGCTCACATTGTAGGTTAAAAAATCATAAATTTGAAATAACGATTACTATCCCATTTTTTTGGTACTAAACAGCTTATAATTTGGAATTGCTGAAACGTTGGTGTGTTTCAGAAACAAATTTAAACAATAAAATAATTTTATAAAGGTGTATATAGGTGGGTGTATATAGGTTCTTAACATGCTATATTAATTTTTTGCACATTGTTGAAACGTTGGTGTACTTAAAAATAAAATTTGAGCACTGATATGCAAGTGTATATGTCTGCTATGAATTTATATGTAGTTAGAAAACACTTTTGCAATATTGTTGAAACGCTAGTGTACTTTAAAATACAGGTTTACAAAAAATTTGCAAGTGCAGAAGTGGAAAATACATTTTTATGAAATCTGTGAATATTTTTGCAATAACGTTGTATCGTTGGTGTACTACAAAATACAGTTTCTCCACAAATATGCAAGTGTAGATGTCTATGATGCATTTTTATGTAGGCAGCGCACATTTGTGTAATGTTGGTGAAACATTGGTGTACTCTGCGCATAATTTTCCAATATGGTTGTATTGTTGGTGTACCACAAAATACAGTTTAACTGCAAATATGCAAGTGTAGATGCCTACGAAGCTTTTTTATGTAGGCAGCGTACGTTTGCGTAATATTGGTAAAACATTGGTGTACTTTAAAATACAGTTTCACCACAAATACGCAAGTGTAGATTTCTGTGATGCTTATTTATGTAGGCAACGCATATTCTTGCAATATTGTTGCACCGTTTATGTACTTTACAATACAGTTTTACTACTAATTTGCAAGTGCGGATGTCTAGAATAAGTTTCTATGTTGTTGGGAAGCTTTTTTGCCTCATTGGTGTGCTTTTAAAATATTTTATCTGTTAAAAATAAAGCCTATAATGAACTAGTATTTAGCTAAGCGCTTTATATGATTAATTTTTGAGATTCTAATGCATTGTAAACCCCTTGCTTTCACACAAATATAACTTATAAATAATATTTATGAAAGAAGATTAAATGTTTTTGAGGTATTATTAGTATTCTATTGAATTTTCTTTATTGCTAGTAAAAAATGCATGTCCTGCGAATCGTTGGTGTGGTCTTAAGCACTACTAAGCTACCGTAGTAATCGAAAATGAGCGTTGCAAACAATATCTCTACATTTCAAACGCCATTGGTGAACATTGGTGTGTTATAGCGTGGCTTAAAAAATTTTTCTAAAAATTTTTACTAATATTACAGGTAGCAAATTTGCGGCGCTGTGCAAAAAGTCAACCTTTTATGACAATTTCTTATGCCACAAATCACTCTATAGCATTTCCGCTTTGAGACACACATCCGGAGCTTTTAGCACAGAAAGTTAACAATCAAAAAGCAGGCGAATTCAAAAATCAATAGCATTGGACAAAGTTTGGCAAAATGCTAACTAAATAGTCCAATTGTTTGCATTAATTTCGTTAACAAATCAAAGACAACCCTTGTGCCAAGCAACTCATACCTCACTGCTGCCACTGCCGCATACATATAGACAGAGACAACGCTCAGCGTCGTCGAAAGTCGACTATCAACCCTATTGTTGGGTGCGATGTCGCCTCAGCTACGAAAATTTTAATTACAAAACTTTTAATCCAACTGTCGCCAACAACAACAATTACAGCAAAGAGTATTGTAAAATGACAACAAGTTAAATATGATTAACAACAACTACAAATAATATTTTGTGTATTTGCGCGTAGCAATCAATGATTTCATCCACAACAACAACAAGTATTGCACCCCTTTGCGCTTTGCTCTGTACAACAATACGGCTTGCATACAATTGTGGCATACTATTAGCAACAATTGTAGTATAATTTCGAAGTTCGATAAATAAAGAAGTAAGACAGCAACAATACACAGATATTCAAGCAAGCGACAGCCGATCAATTCAGCCTGAGAGCGTTCGTGTAAATATTAAAATTTTGACTGCTTTCAAAGAGGTAATTTGATGCACACATACATACAAGGCAGCAGAGTACAATTGTAAAGTAAAATCAATGCGCAAAAATACGAAATATTTAACCCTTTCGATAGCGGCAGAAGTGTGTAAATATATTTGTGTGTGCGTGTGCAGTATCTCTTGAGTAACGTAGTAAAGCGCAATGAATGAAGACGGGCGTAGCGCTCGGGAGGCTGCTCGCGTTGCCTTGACTGTTGATGAAATGGAAAAAGGAAATTTGCGGCTTAGGCGGCGACAGGTGTGGGTGCAGCGCCGTTGATGCGCAGTGAAGTGTAGGCGCGTGGGTGGGGCGGCGCTTAAAGAATTGGCTGGCACACAACCACCTTTTTTCTTGGAGGTGAAAGATGGTTGGGCTGAAAATTGGCTAGTGGAGAATGGGCGCTAACTGTTTGGTGGGTGTGTAAGGAAGGTGTTGTAAAAGTGGTTTGGGGTACGCTATTGTTTTGAAACACCACATTCAGTGCTGTCTTCTAGTCTTACGAGATATTTTATTTTGGAGTATTTCGTTAATTAATGCACGTTCGACGAATTGCGAAATCAGGGGTGCAAATAAATCGATATTGCGTACACAAGCTGGAGCTCTTCTGCGTATTTGCATGATTTATTGAAATATTGAGTAGTTGGAAGAGCAGAGAAAGAGTGCCACACCACCATTATCAGTATTGGTGTGCGCAATATAGCATACATTTCATTCGAAATTGTCTAATAAGTGGTAATTTTAGCAACGATGAGTTTCCCAGCGCTACACACAAAATTGAAATATCATTGGTGAAACGTTGGTGTGTTCAAAACGCATAAAGTGAACACCAGCGTAATAAAGAGCGTACAAAAAAAGATATTTCATTGCTTAAAATGCCTAAGGCAAACATTGGTGTAGTACTGGTGAACACGAAAGTGTACGAAAATTTAGAAAATTTTGGTTTATCAGATAGTTGAGTAAATAGCAGCATTTAAAACAACAAAAAAATCATTGGTGTAACGTTGGTGCATGTAAAGCACATAAACTCTATATGAGCGTAATAAATAACAACTAAATATAGCTACTTAAATGCTTACAACTTATATTGTAACAATTGGTGTAGTGTTGGTGTACTTATAATTGCATAGTTTAAGTGTAGCGGTGTTTCAGTTGAGCTGCTAGTAGGGAATAATAGAAAATATATGCATTCGCAGCTATTTTATTTCATAAAATTGAGCTGGCACACAATATTTTTTTGTAATATTTCTTCAGTTCTTTGCATTGCCTAACTTTATCTTCTCACTCATTTGTATTCATCTACATCAACTCGAGGTATTAACAGGCATTCGCGTTTCTAATCCATATATGTACATCTGCATATGAATTCCTTCATTTATCCACAAACTTGATGCTTTATATTTCACGTTTTGTTATATTAAAACGATAAATCAACTCGGTTTGAATATTTAACCCTTTTTAATGTGCGCAGAGTATGATCCAATGGTTGTGTGCTCAACTACTAACGAACAGCGACACTCAAGACGATCTAACGGTGGTTGCGGAACATATTACAGTTACATATATATATATGTGTATATATTGATAGTTGGATGTGTGTATGTGCAGGAGAATTCATAAATTGATGCCAAAAGCAAACAAAGCACAGCTAGAGCGACAGACAGCGTCTCAATATTGTGGGGTATAGTTGTTACAGACTTTCAGGCGCATAACTATACAAACACCCAAGCATATTTCACCATGTGTATGTGTTATATTACGTTTTGGTGTCGAATATTTGCCGAAAATTATAAAACTGCTTTGGTAAAAATTTTCATATTCAACAACACTTGGTTGTTGTACCCCGAAATCATATAGCCGGCAAGCCATCATTTGCATATGAATGTGTTTGGCTGTGTATGTAGGTGTGTGTACCTTTATAATTACATTTCATCAACAAAGTTTGACTTTGTGTAGTTTCAACTTTGACTGATTGGCTAGCTAGTGTGCCACGGTACGTTGTATTAAGTGTTGTTGTTGTTTCATGTTATATATTTGCTTTCTCTGCACCTTGAGTGTTGTCTGCTTAGTAATTTTGGGTTTGAGTGTGTTGTTACAGCTGATTTCGCTGTGACTGCAGCAGTTGTAAAGCATATTTACAGGCGCGCTTAGCTGTACCGTTATTTCGTTAAAGTGTTGATACATGACGGTCATATTTTTCCAATAAATTATAATTTAAATCCGAATTCGTGCATGTGGAACATTCAAGTATAGTATATGCTTATTTGTGAAAATTGTTGCTTACTTTTGGGCGTTCTGACTTGGTTGTTAATTTTTAATAATAAAAACTTTACTAATTCATATTTATATCGAATCTGATAGCAAAATGTTGTATTAAAAATGTGTGTGAGTTGCTGCTGAATACTTTTGGGTGTTGAGACGTATAAATAAAATTAATGTTAATAGAAATGAATGTCAAATGCGTTATACGCAAGAAAAGTACGGTATAAGTAATATTAAATCAAATATCAAAAATATAGCATACTCTTCGGCTGTGAGCATCATTTGAAACCAGCTGTTGCCTACTTTTATGCGCTCATACTCATAATTCTGGTTAATCAAACCCACACTAATGTTACAACAGCCAGCTAAATGTTTAATAACATATTAAATATTTTCATTGCCTACTTTCGGGCACTTTAAACCACAAAACTGTGTACATGCTCGCTCATAAGTAGCGTAGCCGATGTGTATCAGGTGTGCGCGCACCCCCAATCGACATTTCGTAATCATTAATAACAATATAAATAGCAGAGAGAAGTTAAGGCAGTATTGTCAGAGCGCGGTTGGGGAGGGGGGGGACGATGTGTAGCTTGAGTAAGAGTTAATGACAATTGTTTGGGTCGCGTGGGTGTTGTGTGTGGCTGCCTTAGACCTTCATTAAAATTTATGCAAAAATTATCAATTCTGCTGCAAACACAAACATATACATATACATGTAAAGACATGAGTTGTCTACCCAAGCAACCGCCCTTAGCTAGCTGCTGAGAAGCACAAACCAAAAATATTATGATAAGTGGAGCAATTTCCCTGCCCCCGCAGACGTCTACACATTTTTATGCAAGCATTGTCATCAATAACTGGGCGTAACAGCAAGCAGTTCTATATATGTGTGCGCGCATGTGTGTGTGCATGCCAATACTTATGCACATATCTTAATTAAGCTACGTCTACGGCTTCGCTTGTGCCATGCGAACTGCTTGAAAACTTTGTCGCCGCTAACTCCCCACACGGTCACGTGCACCCCAGCCAATTGTATTAGGCAAAAAGGACACCAAAGTGCTTTTGTGGCAATGTGTGTGTGTATGCATCAAACATGTGTGTGCGGCAAGGGCAGCAAATAACAACAAGGCGCGTTCGCTCGCTATGTATCTTTGTTTGTGTGCCAACAATATATATTGCTTGCTTTTAGGCTTAGACATTAAAAATCATACACGCGTGTAGAGGCAAAAATCAATGGCATTGTCACGACGACTTTTGTCTTTAAACCCTTTTTTTGCTTGTGCGCGCTCTGTGGAGTGAGCGAGCGCGCATTTAAGTTACACACATTAACTCAGCGGGCAGACGCCGCAGCTTTGCGTGTGTGTGTATGCCACATATTGCTACCCGCCTTTTTCAAGCCAGCCAGCAGTTATATTTTAAAATTTTTCAGCTCCAATGAATTTTAATTCCTTTGACATACGCTGTTGCTGCTTGCGTCGTGTACGTCGCTTTTGGCGACACATGTGATATGCGGCTGCGACGCCGCGCATGTCGCTAGGAAATTCTTCGTCAACGCCACACACCCTCTTGCTTGACATTTGCTGCTTGGCTATAAATTTCTAGATTTTTTTTTTGGCCTAATACTTGGCGCGATTGCTTGAATGGCTTGCTTACGCGCTCGAAGTTATATTTGCGCTTATCTTCATTGTGGCTGCGCTAAGGCGCGCGCCTTAGCATTCATCGATTGTTGCAGCGCTGTGATTAAGTGGGTGGTTAAGCGCCGCATTGGTGGTTGTGGCTTGACTGCTTGTGTCCTCATGGCTTGCATCGTTCTTGTCAACGCGCGTCTTGCGTGCTTCTTCCTGCTGCGCGGCTTCTGTACTTCTTTCTGTACCGCGCCCTGTCTCCTCCTGTTCTTCTTGCTGTCACGCGCCTTGCCTCCTTCTGTCCTACTTGCTGCCGCACGTTTCTCTCTGACGCTGCCGCCTGTCAGAGTTTCAGTTTCGGCTGCAACTCTTCTTCGCGCTCAAGCCAGCTGGTGTGAGTTGGCTGCTTGGCAATTTTGTTAATTACAAATCGTTTGCGATTCAAGTTGCCCGCATGAGTGCGTATCCTTTTTCAATCACATAAGCTTATGTGTGTATGTGCGTTTTTATTATTTGTGTAGTGCTGTATTTGCATGCGCGCATATATCCTTTTTACCAAATTTCCATACTCATATGTCAAAAAAACGTCGGGCGCACAACAAGGCAGTAAGCGAAAAAAGCGATTTTAATAAATAAATAAATGTATCGCTATACAATGCGTCGCAAAAGGAAGTTGTTGTCAAGAAAGGGTTACGCTGTCGTGGCAATAAATGAATTGCAGGTCGTGTCTGAGGCAAATCGAAGTATATAGCGGGCAAGTCGCTCATACCCAGTAATGGCAGCGGTCACTCATACGCCGCAGCGCACACATACACCGTCAACGTACGTTTTTTTTTATAATTGTCTCTTTCGCGCTCAAAATTCAAATCTTTCTTTGACAGCTATACATACTTCATATGCGTAACTAAAATGTGGTCACCAATAGCCTTTACTCTGCACATTGTCGCGTTATGTCAGTTGTAATATTTGTTGGCGTCGCCAAAAAAGGTTCAATTCATAATATATTTCATACAGAAATATCTACATAAGTATCTTTGCTGCCTTTTTTTATTAATAATTTTATTTTCGGTTATTACAACGGTACTCTGATGTGGTTGCTTTGTGTTTGACGGCGTGCCGGCGGTGTGGGTAGCCACAAGCGTGTGGAGGCGCAACCTTTTTCGGGCAGATAAAAGCAAATTGCAAATAAATCAATGATTTGCGCTTTTGTAACTGTAAAATAGCCAGTCGAAAAATTAATATGTATGCACAAGATTTTTTGTAACGTGCGTTACTTTATTTTTGCTTTATTTTTTTTTTTACTCACATTTAGTTATAATGCGCACGTTTGCAATTATTGCTTACACTTGAGGGCATCGCAGACAGTTGAGTGGTGGTTGCGTGATGGTGAGCGTCAGGCTTTGAGCAAGTCAACTAATGAAAGTGGATTTTTGTTGTTTGCGAGCAATAGATGAAGCAAAGGATTCGAAAAGGATTATGAAATGCGGGCGCAAAGCCAAATTGGTGACTTATGAAGTTTGGGTGGGAATTCATCAGAACAAATTTTTGTGAAAAATTTTGGGAAATACAGCAGCATAAATATTCATATGCAGGTTGGTAGCTCTCATAGAACGTCAATAGTGAATTTTTGTGAAAATATCTCAAAGTTGCGAAAAGTATCTCAAAAACACAAAAGTATCTCAAAGTTAGAAAATGTATTTCAAGTATGCAAAAACTAATACTATGCGTTTTAAACATGTTTTTAGCACTTTTATATAAAATTATCTCAAAGATGCAAAAGTAACTCAAAAACACCAAAGTATCTCAAAGTTAGAAAATGTATTTCAAGTATGCAAAAACTAATAATATGCGTTTTAAACATGTTTTTAGCACTTTTATATAAAATTATCTCAAAGATGCAAAAGTAACTCAAAAACACAAAAGTATCTCAAAGTTAGAAAATGTATTTCAAGTATGCAAAAACTGATAATGTGCGCTTTAAACATGTTTTTAGCACTTTTATATAAAATTATCTCGAAGTTACGAAAAGTATCTCGAAGTTACAAAAGTATCTCCAATTTGAAAAATGTATATTAAGTATGCAAAAACTGATAAAACGCACTTTAAACACGTGTTTAACACTTAAATACAAAAGTATCTCAAAACTACGAAAAATATCTGAAAGATGCAAAAGTAACTCGAAATTGAAGATACAATTTTGGTCTTAAATCCATACAAAATCATTATTGGAAAGCTAAAAGATGTTTTTTTTTTTTAATTTCAAATAAATTTAATGTTTTTTTTTTAATTTTTTTTAGATTTTTTTTTAGGTTTTTCAAACAAAATTTTTTTTTTTTAAATTTTTATAATTGCTGCAAAAATGTGTTTTTTTAACAAACCTTCTCGTTAACGAAATACGTATTGAAACTTTTTGATCATTTTTCCTAATACTTTTTTGTTATTGTAAGACAAACTCTCAGGTTGTTCAATTTCTAAAAAAACAAATGCACAGCAGCCGCTCAAGCGGCATCACTTGCAATGCACCCGGCTAGGAGAGTATTGTTCGTATCAAGTGTACCCTTGAGAAGAATCTATAGAAGCACAAACGCAAATATAAGCTCAAATACTGATATAATTTGCTACAGTAACAAATGAAGACAACAACAAACAATATCTTTTTTATTTGTTCTTTTTTTAAATAATACAAAAACACATACAATGCGAAATACCCCAGATGACAATTGTCTATTAGAGAAGATATACACCGAAGGTATTGCAAAACTGTTAGCTGTATGTTGAAATTCCAACAGGAACATTGTAGCATCAAACGACAAGCCTGACAACGTTTTTGTTGCTGCACACTCATTGCAGGCGTTTTTTAAGCATATTTATTTATATGCAAGTATCTGTGTATTTGTGTGTCTACAGAGAAAAATGTGGGTATTGAAAAAATGCCAGCTAAAAAAAGTAGCATATTTGCTTATTATTTTATTATTTTGCAGCAAATAATTCCGCAGAGATACACAAGTAGATTCCATTCATTTTTCATATGCACATATCTGTGTATGTACCTATGTAGGTGTATGTGTGACAAGTGATACTAGCATGAAGGCGGGGATGGAGTACAGGCAGCAAGTCAGTCGTATTTGCATTCCAAAGGTAGCGAGCGAGCGCAACGTGCAAGCATTGAATGTATGCATGTCCTTTTGTTGTCCTGCTGCGGCGACTGACGACTAACTTGACATGACATTTCCGATATGGGCAAGGGAATGCATAAGAAATAAACAAATAAATAAATGAAGGCATAACTGAAAGAATGAGCCGTTTGAATGCTTGAATGAATGGCGCATGGCTGAGCGTAGAGAGTGTGAGCGCATAGCGGTGTGTTGGCGGTGGCCAAGAGCAGAGATATGCAAAGGAATGAGTGCGCTTGGTTGAGAAATGCAGTTGGCGCAGTTTGGTGGCGCAGCAAGTGGGGCGTTGTGGAGTTTTGTGTAAAGAATTGTGCAGAAAATATATAAATCACAAAAACAGAAGAGTGAAATATGAGTAAAATTCGAAGCGGAAACTTTTTCAGCATATCGAGTAGTTTGGCATGCATTGTGGCAGCTTAGAAATTTTTACAAACGACAATTTTAAGTCGAACACAACAGTTTGCTTACAAGAGCTCGATGGTTTGGCTTTTATATGAACCATTACTGCATACACTTAAGCATATTGTGCGACTATATTATTAAAATGCTACAATTAAAGGCGAGAGATAATTTTCTAATCAACAACTTTTTTGTTATGGTATTTTACAAAATTTTGTTTAATTTAAGGCATGAAATTCAAAATTAAAAAAAAAAAACAATATCTGCAAGATACTTCTTAACTTTAAGCTATCTCTTAATAATTTTATTAACTAAAAATTTATATTACTTAAAAAGCAATTATATTTCCTTTTCAGTTGAAGAATGTTTTATAGTTAAAGGATAATAAATAATCAACCTATAAGATATTTTCTTTAATAAAAATATTTTTAAATACTTTTAAGTCTATCTATGTGCATTGTACTATTAGGGAAAGATACTTTTTTAACTCCCACACATTTTTTTATCTATAAGATACTTTTGCATATTTACGCAAGCGTTATTCTATTGCACAAAAACACTTCTTAAAGTAAAATATATTTTTTTGTATATCAATAAGTTTTATTTTATATGTGAGATACTTTTTTTAAACATAAGATACTTTGTGTCTTTACAAATGTGTCGTTGTATGGCTCAAATGTACGTTTTTCACTAGAATACATTTTTAAATTATCTATAAGATATATTTTGTAAGATATATATGTATGTATATAAGATAGATTTGTATCTTTATAAATCTATAAGATAGATTTGTATCTTTACCGTTGCATGACCCAAATATACATTTTTTTTTACCAAAACATGCACTTTTTTTCCATAATTTACTGTTTATTTATCAGATACTTGTGTATCTTCGATATATTTTTTTTGTATCTATAAGATACTTTTGTATCTTTATGATTTTTTTGCCTTCCTTTACTATTCTGATTGTTTTCCAAACGTAAGGGTTGACTACAACTTTGTCAATTCGATAATAATTTTTTTTATCTATCAGTTATTTTTGTATCTTTACACATGTGTCGTTGCATGTCCCAATATACTTTTTTCACCAAAATATTCACTTTTTTTATCCATAATTTACGATTTATCTATCAGATACTCTTGTATCTTCAAACAAATTTTTTGTATCTATAAGATACTTTTGTATCTTTATGATTTTTTTTGGCTTCCTTTACTATTCTGAATGTTTTCAAAATATAAGGGTTGGCTACAACTTTGTCAATTCGATAATAATTTTTTGTATCTATGAGATACTTTTGTATCTTTTCACATGTGTCGTTGCATGACCCACATTTTTTTAGCAAAATATGCACTTTTTATCCACAACTTACTGTTTATCTATCAGATACTTTTGTATCTTCAATAACAATTTTTTGTTTCTGTAAGTTACTTTTATGTCTTAATGATTTTTTCTTTGCCTTCTTTTACTATTTTGATTATTTTAATAATTTTTGAAACATAGCGGTTGCCTATAATATTGTCAAAAACCTTTCCACTTCAAGTAAAACTCATGTTTAAAAAAATTCCTTTTTAAATTCCCTTGTATGTCTTTCGAAATTTCGCTGATACGCCCAGCTCAACTGGCATTATTAGAAATATAAATATTTTTAATAATTTCGCTACCCCTTCGGCAAAGCGTCCCACCCGTTCCCAACCAAAGTCGGTAAGTTTTAGCCAAAGTTTTTAGATACAAGCAAAATTTTATCCCACAAATGTCTGCATATTTTAATAAATATCAAGGGTATGTGCATATATATATGCTGCTATATACACACAAACATACATGAGTGTATGTGTGTGTTTGCGCGTATTGAATTTAATTTTTGCATTTCATGAATCACTCTTTGATTGCGTTGCAACTCTTTTCGCCAGCGCACACATACATCTATACATAAATATGTAGTTGATATTTTGTTGTTGTTGCCGCCATACTGTTTTATTGTCGGTTTACTACTTGTTGGTTGTTCATTTTTTGGTTTGTTTGAGCAAAAATTTTTGCATTAGTTATTTTATAAATCAAAAAGTAAGCAGACAGTTCGACAGTTTTTGCGTACACTCCTGCTGCACGCAGGAGCGCTGATTGGTAGTTGTGCAGCAATGAGATAGTGTGCCTGTAGTTGCGTGGGTAAAACAGCTGAAGGACGTTAGCTGTGGAAGTGGGGCAAGTCAGTCACCTTGAGTGTGGCTTGTGGTTGTGTGTTTGTACAAATGTGTGCGTGTAAAATGTTCAAATGTTAAATCACATTTAAATAGTTGAAGGTTGTATGCGGACTATAGCTTGGTGAATATCGAAAGCAATGATTAAGATATCATTATAATGCGAGTAATAACATTAAAAAGATATGCATTTAAATTACATAGTCTGTGGTAGAAAATAAAATTTCTTGTTCAAAAAATAAAAATAAAAACTTTGTTGTTACAAAATTTAGACAATTTCACGGCAAACCAAACGAATGTATTCGGAAGACGCCAATTATTGTAAAATTATGCATTTTTAATACCATTGGTGTAACTAGAACGGCTTTATTTCCTTGCAAAATGTTATCAAATCAACATATGAGTTAAATTATTTGAATTGTGAATGCTTTAATTTTAGTTTCCATTGTGAACCATTGGTGTACTAGAATATGCTTTAATTGCACACTAAATCGTTTTAAAAGCAATAAATACACATGTTTGGACACTTAAATTATTTTATTTTGGAAGTTAGTGATTTAACGTTGATGAAATCGAAAATGCTTGCATTTAGTGGTTAAATGTTTAGGCCTGAATCAAATTGTAAGTTAAATCAAGCGCTTTGCATACTTTTATTACAATTTCTGAAAATATTGGTGAAACGTTGGTGTAAAACATATTATTTTAAATGTCGTTAAATATAGTTCCTGCACATTGCTATGCTAAACAATTATGAATGGGTGTCTTACGTTACTTTAATACAATATCTGACAACGTTGGTGAAACGTTGGTATGAACGATACTACTGCAAAAGTATGTAATGATGTTTTATTGCACTTTGTTATGTCAAACATTTCCGAATTGGCATTGAAAGCCACTTTACTACAATTTCTGATAGCATTGTTGAAACGTTGGTGTAAATTTTATTGCTGCAGAAGCATGTAAAAATGTTTCTTGCTCTTTTCTATGTCAAGAAATTGTGAAATAGCATCTTAAGTCGCTTTATTACAAGATTGGTGAAACGCTTGTGTAAACTATTATGCTGCAAAAGCACGTAAAGATGTTTTCTTACACTTTACTACTCTAAAAATTTATGAATTGGTACCTTACGTCACTTTATTAAAATTTCTAACAATATTGGTGAAATGTTGTTGTACACTATATTGCTGTAAAAGCATATAAAGATGTTTTCTAGCACTTTGCTATGCTAAAAAATTGTGAAATGGTACCTTACGTCACTTTATTACAATTTCCGATAACATTGGTGAAACGTTGGTGTACACTATATTGTTGTAAAAGCATATAAAGATGTTTTCTTGCACTTTGCTATGCTAAAAAATTGTGAAATGGTACCTTACCTCAGTTTATTACAATTGCTGACAACATTGGTGAAACGTTGGTGTAAACGATACTACTGCAAAGGCATGTAAAAATGTTATTTTGCGCTTTGCTATGCTAAGAAATTGTGAAATAGCATCTTAAGTCGCTTTATTACAAGATTGGTGAAACGTTTGTGTAAACTATTATGCTGCAAAAGCCCGTAAAGATGTTTTCCGCTTTTAATTAGTATAAAATGTTGCGCATTGCTTCGTTTAAATCAATTTAACTATATGTATTTCTTTAACGTTCTCAATTTCATTCAACTCTATACTTCCTGTTTTTTGCACGCCCTCTGCTGTAAACCTTTGCAGCCGCCTTAATTACAGCGCGCTTTTAATCTTTTCACTACCTTTTCCGCGCCCACTTGGTCAACATATTCGCATACAATAAGTTTATTGATATGATATCTCACGCGTATACTTTTTTATGAAACCAAAACCCTCTCAAATCCACACATTTTTTGTGTGCTTGTTTTTTGTTTGTCAAATAAAAATTGCGCGCATCACTCGTTCAACCAAAAAATCAACCAGGCACAAACAGCCAAATAAATAAAAGGCATGTTCATATAGCCATAAGATAAAATAAAAATGATAGGTGTACTCTGCTGCCGTGTTTGAGCAATCGTATGTGTGCGATTGGCATTTGTTAAGGAAAAGGACATTCTGGTTATGGCCAAAAATTTTCAACAATCATAATCAAAAAACGTTAAAATCATAGTCTAGACAATAATTTATGAGTGAAGGATATCGCGTATGAGTTAAGGATGTTGTTGATGAGCCAAGCAAATACTAAGTTATATAAATTTAAACGTGCACATGAGTGTGTATGTATGTGTGCCAACTTTATTACACACAAAGTGCTGCAATGATGAGTGTGTTGTCCTTTTTTGGTGATTTCACTTTTGTTTTTGTTGTTTTTTTTTGCCCACATGATTTGCGTTGAGTTACGAGTGGCGTAAATTTATGATAGCTGGAGTGTGCTAAAAATAAATATGAATATTGTGCCTTAACACACACACACACACATACATATATATGTATACATCTAAATATTTATCTATGTATATTTTCCTCTGAAAGTCGCAAGCATCTCAGTCTCGACCAGCCACTCAACAGCGCAAGTTATTGCCAAAGCAAAAGGCAGTTCGATGATGAGTGCAAAAAACAAAAAAAATATAGTAACAACAACAAATATAAGCTCTTGAGTCACATACTCGCCAGCACACGCTAAGCCCTGCTGTCATATGCGCTTATATTTGGCTACTCAGCCAACACTCAAGCCCAACGCTATACTTCTGTATCCTTTTTAGGTGTTTTTTCCAACTCCAGTTCGTTGTCTTTCGGCTTCAAGCAAGCCCTAAGCAGAGCAGTTGCTAGTTACAGCCTCGCAGGTTGGTTAAAGTGGCAACAATGTGCCGCAGTCAGTCACATAATGCTCGCATATACAGTTACTCAATATAACAATTCAAAAATTTGCAAACTTCACCGCACTCGCGTCTGCTCGTGCTCGAAGTGTGCACGCTTTCGTCTGCCACGAATTTCAATATCAAATATGATTTTCGTGCTCTTGAAGTCCGCTTCTTCCTGCATACTCGTTTTTTTCGGCCATTCGCAGCGCACATCTCAGCCACTGACGTTGTGGGCGCCGGTTTAACTCTGTTCGTTTGCTATTATCCTTCAGCTGCCCCTTTTTCTAATGGATATCCTGCTTCCTTTATGGCAGCGCGGCGTTGATTATTCTTTTGTTTAGTCATACATGAGACTCATTGACTTTTCGTTCAATTGTTGGTTCGGGTAGCGAAGGTGGAGCGCCGTAAGCAGGAAGCTTACAAGCATATCAATCGTATGTGCAATAATAACAACACATATGCATAAATATATGTATATATTACGGTTGACTTGTACAAAAGTAATCAAATCGAATAGGAATAGCAAATAATAAAAACAATGGTTGGAAATATTTTAAACTGCCAAAAAGGAAGTTGGCTATAAAATAGCGCCGAAAACGGAAGTGAGTTGTGGAGCAGTGTAAGGTTGTTGCGCCATTGATGGACGTAAATTTAATAAAAAGCAGATGAGTTTGCAGCAGTTTTTTTTCGTATGAAGGAAGCTCTTTAAACGGTTTTCAAAACAAGAATTAAACTTAGATTTTAATAAGCCTGACTTGAGTAGATATTTAGTTTTAGAGTTGAGCTAATAAGAGCTTAACAAAAAGCGCAATGAGACATAATTAGTACACATAAACATTGTACTATTTGGAAACACTATACTTAATGCGCCTAAAAGTATGCTAAGGTTGCTTCTGAATTTCAAAACCTACAGTTTCAAAACAAGTTTTGTTCAGATAAACGCAATTTTTGGGTGTTTTATATGCATTATTATACTATTTATTGCCTAATATCTAAATCTTATTTACTTAATGCGCCTGAAAATATGCAAATTTCGAGTTTGAATTCAGAAAATATTTTTGAAATTTTTTTTTTTTTCGAAAATTTGTGATTTTCTGTGTAGTATCTTTAATGAATTATACTTTCTGCTTAAAAATAATATATTTATTTGATTTTACGTATTTTCATATACATATACAATGCTGATTAAGTAAAAAAATTTACTTTAGGAGTACGAAAAGCAGCAATAAGATTTATATAACTGGAAATTCACATTTTTTTATATAAAGCAAATGCTTCTTGCGCCTAAAAAATACTAAACTTGTTTTTGAATTTAGAAAATTACATTTTTTAAATTATTTTTGCTTCCAAAAATTAAGTTTTCTTTGCAATAGTAGGTCTAAAATTTGAAAATGTAGAGTAATTAATACGTCTTAGTGCGCCAAATATATATTATTTAATGTATATGCATATTTTTTTACTATTTTCAAAAAAAATCAATTTTTCTGCATAAAAATTGTGAAACAAATCTAACCAAATTAACAAACCGGCAACTCGACTAACTTTTCCTGATAACTGCATCTTATTTTTCGTATTTCCGCATCAAAAAATGTTAAGAGAGATTTTATCAATAGCATTGCATACTTCACGGCGTTGCATCACTTTCACACCATCGCTTGCATAATATTGCTTGTCTTCTTGCTACCATTTTCTCTAGTTTTGGCATAAGTGCCTTTTCTTGCTTTGAAATTAATCATATTTAGCCACGCAAAAGCAAAGAACGGTAAATAAAAATCAGAAATAAATCAAATTTCTCACAAATACCGACACAGCGAGCCATTGAGGTGCTGCTTATGCAGCCGAAAGCAGTGAGACGCGCACACAAGTAGTCAATATTATGGCACGAAACCGAGATGACGGCAAGAAAAAGCATGCTTTACGGTTATAGTCGTGGCAAGTAGGAGTTTTCATTCATTTCTGCCACGCTGGACACTCACATGCTGTCCGTCTATCTGAGGCTAATGACAAATGATGACTTATAGGCCGACTGCTTTTTTTTGGTTTTGTCTTTTGCTGCCACTTTTTAACCATGTTTATTTGCGCACTGCTTTTTTGCTTTTATTTTGGTTTTTGCTGCCGTGTCTAATGAAGTGGCACAACTGTCAGTCGTTGCAAGTGTTTTTAAGTGAAATTTATAGTGCAGCGCTATGAAGTATCTGCGAAAATATGACAGAATCATGGCAAGCTTCGTGGGCGGCAAACTCTTCTGCTGTGTTTTTCGAAGTGTGTCTAATAGCGGATATTGATGCCTGTGGCCGTCAGAGATAAAAATGTTGTTGTAGGCTGTGTTTTAACTCAAAGTACACGGTAATTCAAGTTAATGTCGCAGATTTGGATTTTCACTTATTTTTTGTATTCAATTTACTTACTTGCTTTATGGATGCTATTGACATAATTTTGTTTTTACATACCTGCAATGAAAAGAGAGAAAACATGTGATTAGTAAATTTAAGTTAAAATCAAAATTAAGCATGTTATTGTATAAGATTTTATAAAAGTAATTAAAAAAATTAAAAAAAAAATTATTTTTGAAATTTATTATTTAATTACATTTATATTTTAAATTGAAAACAATTATTTCTAAAATTTTTTATTTGTATTAAATTACATTGCTGTTCAGTTTTATAATTTTTTTGTTTTTTGTTTTTCGTTTTCTATTTTTACATTTTTTAAATTTTGCTTATAACTAATAAAAACCCTTTAAAAACTTGAAATTTATTTTATTTTTAATATGATTCTTTCTTATTTAATTTGTAACTAAAAAATAACTTCAAAACTTTATTTGCTATATGTGTACATACATATTTTTTTTAATTCTAATTTTTTTTTAGAAAAATGTTTATAGTTAATCAATTTTTTTTAATAACTTTTTATATAAATTATTTAATTTTTACATATAAATTATTTTAATATTATTACTTTTTTTAATTTAAAAAGTCTATAACTACTTATGCATTTTCAAATTCAAATTCTTTTATATTGTGTTTGAATTAAATATTTTTTAAGTATGAAGAATTACTTACAATTTAATAATGCCTCTTACAGTTAATTAATAATTTTTTAAGGTATTTTTTTTAGTTGTGTAAAAATAATTCTTGATACGATTTTTATTTTTTTAATTCTTATTTATTGTTTTATATTTATTGATTTTTGTATTGTTTTTAACCTTTTTTTATGTTTATTTTTTTGTTTTTATTTTATTTTATTTTTTTTATTTTATCTCAAATTTTTGTAAATTATATTTTTATATTTATATTTAATTTTCTTCTTGTTAATTTTGATTTTTATTAATATTTTTTTAAGCTTTAATTAATTCTTAATATAATTTTTGTTAATTTTTATTTAGAATATTTCAATTCGATTTTTATTTAACATTTCGTTAATTCTTTTGAAATTTGTTAATGTTTACTTGTTGTTTTTTTATTTTTATTTTTATTTATATTTAATTTGATTTTTTTAACTTTATTTATATTTAATTCTTTTTTAATTTGGTTTAATTTTTGTTTTGCTTAATATTTTTTAGGTCTATCTAATTTCTTAAATTATGTTTAATTGTTTTTAATTTTTATTTAGTTTTTGTTAATTTCTATTTAATTTTTTTTAACAGATGTTTAATTGTTTTTAAATTCTTTTTAAAGTTTGTTGTTAGTTGTTTTATTTTTTTGTTTATTTCTACTTTTTATAATTTTTTTTTACTTTAAAATTTTATTAAAAGCACATATGTATGTATTACTATATTTTTTTAAATTTTATTTTATTTTTTTTTTAATTTTATTCTCAGTTCATTATTTCTAGTTTCCTGCAGCTGTCGTTCAATTCATTAATAAAAATATAACAAACTGTATATGTACTAGTATGTACATAAAAAATTGTGTATTTACATATTACATACACATCAAAGAAGCCGCTTGCCGACAGACGCCAGGCGGCTTGCGGTCATTTACTTTGATTGCTTGAGTCGATTCCACTAGCAATTGCGTGGGCAGAGCAGAGCGATAAATCGAATTTGTGACAATTAAAGGTAACTATTAAAGGTAATGTATATATTTATTTAAGGGAAGGTGTGGCAATTTTTTAAATTTTTTTCATGCTGAAAGTAGCGATATTTGAGTGATTTTAGTTTTTGATAGCACAATAATATATAAAATAAAAAAAATTATAAATTAGTAGTATTGTCTTATAATTATATATATTTAATATTATATAAAATTACTTTTAATTTTTTTTATATACATATATGTATATACATATATAATATTATATTATATAAAATAAAAATTATAAAATTAAAAAACTCGAAAAAAAATAATAATAAAAATTGTAAGAAAAAATAATAGTTTATATAATTTTATACATACATACATATATGTATAGTATATAGATATTTCTTTTTATTTATTTTATTATATATGCAAGTATTTTTTTATTATATTTTATATTGGTATATTTTCTTACATAAATTATAATTCTGTAGTTTTCATTTATTTGCAGCTATTTTTGCGTTTTCACCACATAAATGAAATTTTTATTAAATTTTGCAAAATTAACAGTCTTCCAAATGCGCTTCTACCGTATTCTTTTAATAATTGCGCTCGTTCCAGCAACAATTTAATAAATTTGTCGCTAAATTTTATTGATTTCTTCATTATGTGTGACATTTGCTGTCAACAAAGTTGTATTTGGTTGCCGACTCAATGCGAACGCGGCGTGTAAAAACTCACCGTAAAGCAAAGCACGTGTGTGTGTGTGTATGTAAAAACTTGCAAACGTGGTTACACATGTAATTTTTGTGTGTTTTTGTGCGCTTTTTTATTAATTTCATATTAAGCGTTGTTTTGCATGCGTCGCTGATTGACAGGAGTCGCATTAAGCGCGCACGCCGCGGCTACTGCTTACTGACTAAACCGTGTCAAATGCATGTGTGTGCCTGTGTTTGAGCTAGCTGTGCCGAAACAGGCTAACTGCCTGCAAATACCCGTTTAAACGTTCGACTTGCCGTGCTTTATGGCTTTTTTGCTTGTTTTAATACACTCGATTGTTTTTTCGATTCTATAATCACAACATTTATTATTGTATATATACAAATCATGCCACATGCTCATGTTTTGCTATTGTTGTGCAGGTTATTTATGTACCAGTGTTCAGTTCAGTATTGTTATTTGTTTGAAAATTGCATACGTTCATTTGATTTGCTAAAATATAATGAAATGCTTTTAAACATGCAAATCGTTAGTTATATTTTTTTATATTGTATCTGTGTGAGTATGTGTGTGTATGTACAGCAGAGTGATTTCACGCCACCCTGTGTGCGCATTTCCACACAGTAAATCTGTTTGTTTGTGTAATTTTACTTAATTTGCCAAATATTGATTTTCTAACCTTTTCAAGAGCTAGCTGAGTGAGATATTTTATACAAGTATAACTACAAACTTTAATTGCTCACAATTAGGTTTTTTTTTTGCAAAAAATATATAAACTGGAACTGTGGAGTGTATATTTAAGGCAGCTAAGCTCATAAATCTTTATAATATTGAGCGAACACAATCAATTAATTGCATACAACAAAAAAGCTCAAATTGAGTGAAGTGGTAGCGAATTGAAGAATTAAAATAAATATGATAGTCTTTTATTATATACCAAAAAATTAGGTAAAGCACTAGAGTAAGCATACAAATTAGCAAAAGCACAAAGTTATTGATAATAGCAAAAAAACTCAATTTGAGTGAAATGCTGGTAGCCTTGAGTATTAAATATGATATATGCACTTTCAAATTTAAACAAAATCACAATTAAAATGCTTAAATTATCTTTGAAAATCAAGTATCAACAGTATTTTTGTTAAAAAGAGGGAAGTTGAGTGACATTTACTGAGAATCTTATAATGCTGCTTAAATTGCTTAACTCAAGATACTGTTCAAGTTACTTAACTCTGAGTATTTTTTATTAACCAATTGAGATTTTCTTATCTCAAATAGGCAGATTTCCGTATTTTTTTTTGTTTTTTGAGCTAAATTTATTGGCGCTGCGAAATATTTCAGTGAGCACACAAAAATTTTGAGTGAGTTTTAAAAATTTTAACAGCGTTTTTTGCCTTTAGTTTTCTAATAAAGCATTTTTGAGTTTTTTTTGCACTCAAATTATTTGAGTGAGCTTAAAAATGCGCTGAGTGATTTTTAAAAAAACCTTAGTAAGCCTTTACTGCAAGTCTTACATTGATAAAAGCGCAATAGCTCAAATTATTGGCGCTGCAAAATATTTCAGTGAGCACACAAAACTTTTGAGTGACTGAAAAATTTTAACAGCGTTTTTTGCCTTTAGTTTTCTAATAAAGCATTTTTGCGTTTTTTTTGCACTCAAATTATTTGAGTGAGCTTAAAAATGCGCTGAGTGATTTTTGAAAAAACCTTAATAAGCCTTTACTGCAAATCATACATTGATAAAAGCGCAATAGCAAGCTTAATATTTATTGAGCGTGTATTTTAGTTATATATTTAGTTGTTTAAAAGTCACTCATATAAACGAGTCAAAAAGTTAGACTAGCAATTTGGCAAGAGTAACCAAAAAATATGAAAATGTTGGCAATTTTCGTTGAGTAGGTAAGTAATCCAAAAGCTTTAGCTGTGAGTGGCAAAATTCTGCTGAAATCAATTGGAAACAGCGCAAATGTTACCTAACTAACTATATACATATGTATATACATATATAATATATAAATAAGAAAATTATGTGTATATATGTGTGTAGTGCTCAAAGTGTTTTCGAAATTCGTCTAATTTGATTGCCGACTGGCGACTAATAACAGCTTGCTGGCCTGCATCAAACACCAAGATGAATCGCATTGAGCGCAAAGTCATTTAAATGTATATATGTATGCATACATATACTGATTGGAGTGGGTGCGTTGGCTTGTAAAGATGATTGCGAGACAACTAATTGGATTGTCGTTTATTACTACACAAGCGAAGCAAGAAATTACCAAACGCTTGAAGGCGCAACGAAAGAAATTGGACTTTATCGATTTTGATAGAAGATTAGTTGGCCAAAGGGACGGACTACAGCACAGGTGGCGGGTGTAGCGATATGACTGCAAATAGCGCAAGATAGTTGGCGTTAAGAAGGTTGAGTATCTAACTGTAAATGTGAATGAAAATTTAAAAAGTGAATTTGGGTAATTTTGCGGCAGTAAAAGTTTGACTGATTGTTTGAGTATAAGTAGCGTGGTGACTGCGCCTGCTACTTACGGTGTTTGTATGAGCTGGTGTGAAGCTGGCGCTGTGGGTTTGAGTTGTGTAGTAAAATTTTAAGGCAGCAAATCGTCCTGCACAAACTTTCTATTTATTTATTATATTTTTTCGTCCGAAAAGGTCGACTTTGCTTTCGTACTGCTCGCAATTTCTTCCGTAGCAAAAAAAAAAAAAATTCTCCAAATGATTTTTATGCCACCCAAAATCTAACTATAAAAATTTAGCGCTACCGAACACATTAACCACATTAACAACCAAATTATCTGAGTGAGTGCAGTTCCCCCTGCGCTGTGGAGTCTAAGAAATCATAAAAATCAACGCCGTAAGATTATGTTAATTGCGGCAGCGCAATTATTAACCGTAAAAGCACAGAAAAAATCACCACCCCCAGCGTCGGGTAGCGGCGAGCTGCAGTTTGGCCGCAAACAATCGAAGTTTTTCAGCACGAATGCGCTCGTATGCGACACTGTGAGTAGTAGACAGTCAAATTAAATTCACATCACAATCGCGTCATTTCGAAATTAATTAATTGGTTCACTCGCTGCGGCATTTTTTCATTTGGAGCGCACGGTCAAAATGGTTCATTATTGCCGGCTGTAGGCAGCTTGGAGTAGTAAGCATTTGAAATCTTCGATAAATTTTCGTCGTTTCACTCAAATTATTTTGTCATTTTACTGCCATCAAATGGCTAACGCTTCGCTACGCGTCTTTGGCCACAACATTCAATGAACGGGCGCTTATTCTGCGCCCCTCTTCATTTGTTTTCATTTTTGCTTTCATTTGCGGCTACTCAGCGGCGTCTCAGGATTTCCGCGTCATTTTCATCATTTTTGTGTGTGCGGCAAGCAACGCATTTTTACGTTATCCTTTTTAATTACGGTCTATTAAACCGGCGGGGTGACTGTGCTTGATGACTTACAGATTAAATGCAGCCGCGGCAGTCACCAGCAACACGCACACACTGGCGCTTACAACAATGTTGCTAGGATACTTGCTGGTTGCTCTTGAAAGTTGCGCTGATATTGTTGTTGTTGTGTGGTCGATGTTTTTAGATTTTATTACTTTTGCGCTATGTTTAAGGCGACAAGTATGTATAATTTTTTTGTGATTTAATTAGAGTAAAATTCGATCTGTGAAATCTTCTCGATATTTTTCTGATTAAATTAAATGAATTGCTGTGACAGTAGAGTAATACACGAAAAAGTGTTAGAGAAATTACAAAAAATATTAAATTATTGAAAAAAGAATAAATAATAAAAAAATTTTGAAAAACTTATTTATAGATATTTTTTTTAATTATGTTTTTTTTCTATATACCAAAAAAAAAACTATTAAATAAAAACCATATATACCAAAAAAAAAATAATAATAAAAAAATATATTCATTTTTTTTCATTTTTTCATAATTCTTTTATTATTTGTATTTTTGTTATTTCAATATAACAAAAAAAAATTAATAAATATATTGATTTTAAATTTTTCATAAATATTGAAAAAAGTATAATTATTAAAAAAATTGGTCTTATTTGTAAAAATACTTTTTTCAATATTTACACACATTCATAAAAAATATATTCACATTATATATAATCACTCAAAATACCGCTCAAATTTGCGTTCCACACGCCTTATTTATTTTGAAAATTTCATAATTTAATTTTATTGCATTTTTGTGGCTTTTGATTTGTTTATAAATTAATTCGAAAGTCATAATAAAATTGCAGCAAGCAAGAGGCACAAAAATCAGCACATAAAATTCGGCAAAAACGTAGAGAAGAATTCATATAAATGCTATTTGTCATAACGGTATTAATGTGGAATTTCGATGGCACATTTTTAACGCCACTTTTTTCTTTAGAGAAATTCACGCAAAATAACAACAAATATACAGATGGTTTTGGCAAGCTGTGAGCTACCAGCAACAATAAAATTAATGAATATCTGCATGTTTAGGTGTATTTAACGCTATATGCAAGTTTGTATGTGTGCTCTAAGCAAAATAGTCAGATATATGGATTTGTAACTAAAAAATACAAAGTGAGATTGAGTAGTGCCAAAAATGCAAGTGAAACAAAAAATTGCACATTGCAAATATTTGCAACAACAACAGCGACAGAAACATGTTGTTGTTGTAAGAATGTTTAAGTTGAATACATAATGATTTTTTCTGGTAGAATAAACAAAACAGCATCATTTTTAGGCTTAGCAGCATGTTGCTAAACATTTTTGTTGCTTGGTACTTAGCAACATTTTTGTTAAAGTTATTTTACACGACCGTATTTAGTAATATTTTTGGAGTGGATATATAAAAAACCGTTATTAGCCTCAGCAACATGTAGCTAAACATTTCATGTTGCTTGCTTATGTTAATAAAACAAATATTCATATAAAAATAATAATTTAATTGGATGCGGCTATAAGGCATATAAAGTTTAACTTTTTTAGTTTTGATCTCATCATTTTTTTAATTTTTTGATTATTGCTTCAATTTAATCGTCTGCTTTTCACTTTACAACTTTCAATATAATTGCATAATCAGTTGCGAAATATAAAATAAATTAAATTAAAAATAATCATGTGATTGCCAATTATTGCTGCACGCTCAACTGATATCTTAGCCTCATTATCTGGCAAACACACATACATATAGTTGGTTGTGTATGCAAATATTTCAACTACAGCAATATATTTGTGCTTTTTTTGTTTTTACTGTACTCGGTTAAGTAATCTATTTATGACTTTATTTACGATATTTTTGCGCAGAAACGTCAAGTAATAAACTGTGTTGGGGCAGTGAGTGAAGTGTGCGCGGGAGGCGATGAATACGTTAGTAAGACGTGAATATAGGTAATTAAAAATAAAAGCAATTATAGTAATGGCAATAATAATGGTTATTAAACCGGAAACTCTTAGACGCAGCGAGTTAGAAAGCAGATAAAACTATATGTAATTTAGAAAAAAATAAAAAGGTTAAAAATTAAAATATATGCATAAAAAAGATTGAAAGAAATGTATAATTTAAAAAAATAATAATTAAAAAATTTAGCAAAAAAATATAAAAAGATAAATAAAAAAAAATTATTAAAAAATTAGAAAAAATCTATAAAAAATATCTATATATGTATGTATGTGTATATATTAAAAGCATTTCAAAAATTTTAATTAATAAAAAATTAAATTTGTTTTGATTAAATTTGATGATTAATTTTATATAACATAACCTACAAAAAAGCGCAAATATTAATTTTAAATGAATTAAAAAACATTTAAAATAAATTTGTATATATTTTACTAGCATAAAACATACAAAAAAATTTTAAATATTATTTATAAGTAAATTAAGTATATGAAATTTTAATTATAAAATTTTGAAATGGAAATATTTTAATATAAAATTATTATATATAATTGTTTTTATATAAAAATATTGTTAAAATTAACTTCTTTATATATACATATTTTAAGACATGTTTTACATTTATTTTTTAATTTTTATATTTTGTTTGTGCAATTTTTTATGATATTAATTGCAAAAGTTGTTTTTGAATTAATTACATATATGTATGTATGAAATTTTATTACCTTGTGTTAAGTAATTTTTTATTTTACAAATATATTTTTAAATTGATATCTTTGTATATATTTTAAGATTTATTAAGAATTCAGCTAAAATTATTATTTTTTCACCTTAATGTACAAGCTATTTTCTAGTTAGTTCTAGCTAGTTTCCTCCAACACTTGGTTATAAGCTTAAATAGCGTTCACTAGAAATGACTTTTACTTAGCTATTTGCTCAATTTCGCATAAAAAAGTTTTGAGTGGTGCATGAAAATGTAAGTTGAGTTATGTTGCTTTAACAAAATTCCACTATTATATACATATCATAAGTAATAATATTAAGTATCACACATCAAATGTTGAAACAACCACATTTCTTACATAAATTGTACTTTTTTTAATATGAAGCATTTATCTGCCTTCAACTAGAGCAAGCCCTTTGGAAAATATGTAGGAAAAATTTATAAAAAAGTCTATTTATACAAATGTATACACATATTAATGCGCAAATATTGTGTAAGCAACTTCATATATTTTTTTTCATCATTGTAAAAAATTAACAGCAAAACACACATTCCACAACTACTTATTAACATAGCCACTATAATATGCCATACATTGTACTTCAACAAATCCATGTGTATAAGCATCTAAGCATTTGTTTGCACTAATTTAAATAAATAATTAAACAGTCAACACAATATTAGCGCTAACACACACATACATATATAGAAATACAAACACACGCAACAATGCAGGCGCGCAAAACTAACTTCCTTTCCCGCCACAGTTAGCTATGTAGTTAGCATAGCTGTTGTTGCTGTTACGGCGCGCAAACATAATAGCAATAATGTTAATTAACATGCTTGAGAGTGATAGGCACAAAGAAGTGTGGGCACGCATAAGTACCTTAGCTGAGAGTGAGCAGGCAACTGTAGTGCAGCGATTGAGTGTCAGCCTATTTGCTGATCGGCGCAGTTAGTTAAGTAGCTGGCGGGTACAGTTATCTACTAATGCAGGCAAATATTGTCACTGCGGTGGGCGTGCCATTGGCTGCCTGCCCTTCGCGTTACGCTCGTTTGTTGACGGTGACAATCGTCACTGTATGTTTTTTTTTGGTGTGAGCAGCATTGTTGGTTTGCATATCCTACTTAAGCCCGAAATTTGATTTATTTTATTTTTCTATCATGCTACTATGTAGTAAGCCGGTACATTTTTTTGCGTACAATGTCGGGCTTATCTAATCTATCAATGGCTTGCGTTTGTTTGTTAAAGAAACAGATGTAGAAGATTAGAAATAATTTTATACATACATATATGCACACATGTATGAAAAGTTAGAAATTGGTTTAAAAATCTGTAAAACTTTTTTGTTGCTATTATTTATGAATACTATGGTAATTTTTTTATTTGGAATTTATGTTCATTATAATAAAAAATTAATTAAAAAAATAATTTTTTGTTTTTTTCCCCAAAAATTCATAATTTTTTTATTCTTTCAATTGGAATTTTATTTTAATTGAAATAAAAAATTAATTAAAAAAATAATTTTTTGTGTTTTTTTCCCAAAAATTCATAATTTTTTATCCTTATTTCTTAACCAAACTTTTATATTATTATTATTATTTTATATTTATAGATAAGTTGTTATGTAACCCGAGTGAGTCAGCTTTGCAGCTGTAAATATGGCATACAACAAAAAAATTGTTGTTGTAAAATTTTAAAAGTTCCTTTTTTGCCGCACATAAGCATTTTCTAATTATTTTTAATTGATAGAGACATCATTTCCGGGTGAAGTATGAATAAGAAACATGTTTACTCAAACACATAAATTTATATACTTGATTTAAATGTATATATGTATTTACATACGAAATCCTAAGCGCAAGCATATAGCGTCCGGCAGTAAGAACAACTGCAATTGAGTGGGAACAGAGTTGAACTTCAAAATTGCTGCGCTGCAGCCAGTGACCTCTGAGCGCACAAAAAAGAAATAGTTGAACTCTATTTGACCGCATGGACAGCACTGAATATAAATAAAATTTCTATTAGAACAAATGATGCGTTTCGTATGCACCGAGAGAGAGCCTGTGAAGAACAACAAAATAATTATGGCAGATAACTGCAGTTATGTGGGTGTACAAAACATACACACACATATATACATGCATGGCTTAGCTAGCCAACGCAGTCAATTCGAGCTGCCATTGCTACTCACTGCTAAATTAAAGAAATTTATTACGATTTTGACAGCACTTAATTGAATATATCCGAATTTAATTGACAAAACACGCACACACGCAGCGTTGTGTGGCTGCGTGCACGGCAGCGGCACGCAAGCACGGAGCAGTGAGTTGGTTGCCACATTGGGAAGCTGCTGGCTTGGCGCTTTCGCGGACAAGCGTTAGAATATTGCAGTAAGCGCTGCAATTTATATGACAAAAATATATGCATATACATACAATTGTATGTACGTATATGTATGTTAAGGCAAGCGGCCACATTTATGCTTTGGCGCGCATATTTATTGATCTCATGCAATTTTGAGCTTAAGTGATGGCATACATGTATATGGTAGATGTATATATAATTTAACTACATATATGCATATCTACATATGTGTGTCTATAATTCAATGCGTATTGCGAAAATTTTGATTAATTGCTTACAGACGCGCGGCGCAGCAACAGCAGTATGGCAATAAAATTCGCTGCAGCCATAACTCTGCGCGCATATATGCATGTACATATGTATGTATGTATATTTACTTGTTTGTGTCCATGTTGTAGCTACATATGTAAATGACTAACAACACTTGCTATGAAGCATGCATAATTTTCTTAAATCAATTAAGTGGCAGCGCAAGCATGCAGCTATGATATGGACATATGTACATGTGTATGTACATATATTTGAAATATTGAATTATTAGAAATTTGACTGCTATGAAATTGATGTTAAATTTTTTAGAGCATTTCTAAAGGCGCATATGCTGGTTGGGTTGGATATAATTTATGTTAAATATAATTTTGGTAATAAATTTAAAAATTGGAGTAATTGAATTATGAGCGTGGCAAAGTGAAAGTGAATGGGTGTCAGGCTGAGTGGTATATAAATGTTAAATTGAAACTTTTTTATATTTTTTTAACGGTATGTATGTATGTATGTATGTATGTTTTTAAATTTATATAAAAACTGCTAAGAAAATTAAAAATTTTGTAAAAATTTTAAAATTTTTAATTTTAAAATATTAAAAAAAGTTAAAATTATTAAAAGCAAGCAAACTATAATAAAAATAAATAATTTATATTAAGTAAAACTGTTAATTTTCAAAATATTAAAAAAATAAAAATTTCTAATTTTAATTTTTTTAAAACAAAAAAAAAAATTAAAAAATTATTAAAACCAAGCAAAATATAATAAAAATAGATAATTTATATTAAGTAAAACCGTTAATTTTCGAAATATTAAAAAAATTAAATAAACTACAATAAAAATAAATAATTTAAAATAAAATAAGTAATATACATATATAAAATATTTCTTTTTTTCGAAATCAAAAGAAGTTAACAAGAAAAAATGTTAACTCTATAATACCCTGCACAGGTGCATGGCAAAAATAGCACAAAGGGGTATACAAATATTTTTGTTCAGATTTTGATTGGTTAGTTATGAGTTACCACTATAAAATGGTTTCTATAAACTACCATGGTTGCGCTAAACTATGGTATAGTGATCTGATTTGAATAATATGTATATTCGGATATTGTATCATTGTTTTGAAAAAAATATTGCCAAGTTTTGCGAAGATAAATCGTCAAATAAAAAGTCTTCTATACCAAGACATGATTTTGATCGGATAGTTTGTATGGTTGCTATAAGCTATAGTGATCCGCTTCGAACAATATATTCGGAGATTGTAACATTGCTTGGATAATATTTAATTCATGCAAATTTTCGTGAAGATACCTTGTCAAATAAAAAAGTTTTCCATACAAGGACTTGAGTTTTATATTCAGTTTGTATGGCAGCTATATGTTATGGTAGGCAGATTAGAAGAATTTCTTCGTAGATTGCACCACTGCCTTGAATAATAATCTATGCCAAATTTGAAGAAGATATCTTGTCAAAAAAAAAGTTTTCCATACAAGCGCTTGACTTTGCTCTTCAGTTTATGTAGTAGCTATATGCAGTAGTAGTCCGATAACGACTGTTTTGACAAATGGGCAGTTTTTTGGAGAGAAAGAACCATGTACAAAATTTCAAATCGATATCTCAACAACTGTGTGATTATTAGAGCATAAATTACAAACGCATTCAAAGTAGAGCAAAAGCAAAAGTATTGGTTTTTTATTACTTTTTGTCAAAAAAGAAAATAAAATTTATTAATTTGCTCAATGTCCATTGAATGCATTACCAGCAATTTCAAATTCGTTAAAAATAAATAAAATGCAATAACAACAACAAATAGCAAAATAGCACCACTTCGCACCAGTGACAGACACACTTGTCATTGAATGCAAATTAAGCATAAAATTGACATTTACACCCACATAAACACTTGCGCCGCATAAGCAGCACATAACGCAATATATTCGTATTGAAATGGAAAAAAAATAAATTCAAAAATATATGCATTTCTAAGTTCTGCTAATTGAAATGTTAAATTTCCGTTCAAGCTTGTAATTGACTTGGGCGCAATATAAAATATATACACACATCAGCGCATACAACGGCATATGGGTGGGTGTACGGGCTGACAGGCGAGCTTGTGAAAAGTGAAAAATTGACAAATTGACAGCTGTGAATGGGTGGCAGACCAAGCAAACGAGCGCAAATAACCTAGAAGCCAACCAGCTTATACAGCTGTGCACGTTTGCGTGTGTATGTGGGTGATTGTGTGTCGTCTTGCAACACTAACAAATTGATTAAGACATTTTCACGCCTTGCCGAAAATCACCAAGCACCGAGCAGCAAGCAGGCACACTCAGTCAAGCATTTGAGAAGTCAACTTGAAATTGTGCCTCAGAAGATTTGCTAACGACACACTATCTATAACGGGTATGAGCGTGTAAGCGTGTTGTGGCAGATAAGTTAGCTGCTTTCATTGCGATTACATATACATATGTGTGTGTGTGTGTTGGTTGCTCTGCCTATCGGCAGTCAACACTTTCTCATGCTGGCAAAGCAACACTTGCTTACTTAACACTGCATGCATGTATGTAAGTATGTGTAGCGTTGCTGGTACTATAGCTGCTGCTGCTGCTGCTGCTACTAATCTTCAAATGTGCGCTTTTGTTGTTGTTTTGTAGCACATATGCGCACATGATTGAGTGGATATCAGCTTTGACTGCTGTTAGCTAGCTGCTGGTACACTGATTTTCTTTACTTCCTCACACACACACACCAACGAGCGCATTTACAACTACTTGCTTTTGCAGTAAATTCCCTCCGCTACAAGCAACATATGAGTAGTTGGCACAACTGGCAGCACTTCATCTTCATCAATTGGTTTTTCTGCAGCAGCTAGCAGCGAGCAACCGACAGCAGTGCTCAGCTGGGTCATACTATCTGTGGCAGTTTTGGTTGTTGCATATACTAAATGCCTTACGATACAAATTTGCTAGCAAGTGTATTGCGTAGGAAGCATTTCTGATTTGCTATAGACAGAAAATCATTAACATTGGAGCATGATTGACTTCAAATGCTTTTAATTAAAGTACTCCTCAAACCCTTTCTTTAATATTTTTCATGCAATTGTAGAATATGCGCTTCTTTTTACCAGAAATTTAGTATGGTTTACATAAAAGGCTATTTAAACTTCTTCCAGGATTATTTTTTTTTATATTTTTGAGCTTTTTGAGCTTTTTTAGCATTTTTTCGAAGCTTCTTTGGAACATTTTTGAAGCTTTTCGGAGCTTCTTCACTGTTTTTAAAGTTTTTTCGTATAACAACTGTTTCTTAAAATAATAGCATTTTTAATCTGCAGAAAGCGTTCGAAAGCTTTTTGAGCGTGCTAAATGAGCTTTCATCATTTTTTCAACAATTTTGATTTAATTAAAATTGCCTTATTGTTTTTAAAAGTATTTTGAGAGTTTTTTAGCCTAATAGCTGTTAATAATAAATATTTATAGCCATCAGAAAATAATTCCTTAAGCCCTTTTGGGCAAGCTAGTAAGCCTTCACCACCTTCTAAGCAATTTTGCTTTGAATGTTATTAAAAATTACTGAGTTCCTTTCAAAAAGTACTATAAGTGCTTTTTGGTATCATTGCTGTTACCTGCCTTAATAAAAAAATATAATTAATAAACCGAAGAAAATTAGTTTTGAAGCTTTTTGAGCGTGTTAAGTGAGCTTTCAACACTTTTGAAACTATTTCGTTTTCATTAAGGGGTAACATGTCTAATTTTTTATTGTCTTATTAAATTCTGCAAAAGCTTTAGAATATTGTCCTACATTTTCAAGTAGGTCCGAGTAAAAGTTTGAAAAAAGTAGCGAAATTTTAACTGAGTTTTTGATTTTCTGTAAAAATGTCTGCCAATAATCCAATTTTCAGTTTTTTTCCTTTGTCCCGATCCTGCCAACGCGGACGCAACTTTTTTCGGTTGGAAATGGCATCTCAATGACCGTGTTTGAAATATTTTTTCCAAAATTTTCAGAATTTCTTTGTTAGTAGTGTATGTTTGTAACAGTGAAAAATTCTAATAAAATATTTCATATTTTGTATGAGAAATTTTTTTGAAAAAATGCTGTTTTTTACCCGAGAAAATCCTTTAAATTTCATTACAAATTTCGCTTCTTAAAAATATATCTTTAAATTTTTATTTTATATAAAATTTTTTAAGTTCTCTATATTCCTAATATAATATCTGCAAACAATGTTGCCTCAGCAGCTACCATGTACATAGCAAATTATGCATAGCTTTCACTTTATTACAATATATTTTTATTTTTATTATATTTTTCATTTCATCGCTTATTTGCCAACAAAAACTAATAATTTTGTAATTTAGATCGAATTCGTTAGATTTGATTAAAGGCAGCAAACACGTGTCACGGTTTTTTCATTTCTTCATTGCTCTTATTATTTTTATTGTTGTTGTTTTTTTTCGTTGATTACCTACTTCCTTACTCTACTATTTATTTGACATTTCCGCTTTGAGCACACAACCAAACCACATACCACATGCAGCTTTTGATGAAACGTAACTAAGCGCACTTACATATAAACTTGCTTGGGTGTGTGTATATATGTACATATATGTGAATACGCGCATATGCATGGCAATAATCACAAATAGTTTATATCAATCATTGAACTATAACGAAAATCAACGTAACTAAAGAGCTACTGACAATGATGGGCAGCAAACCGCAGATGGACCGACACACACATACGAATAATTTTCCAGAATATGCAACCAGGAGTATAAGCAGTTAAGAGAGGGGCAACAAATTGTGCAGACATACAGCTGTGATGAGTGCAGTGGGAAAAGTCAATAGCGTGTTTGTATGTATAGATGGTATGTATCTAGTAGAGGGCTGTTTAGTACGGGGTCATCCTCTCTGCTGCATTTTATAACTACAAATGCATGTGTGTCTAATGAGCCTCAGTATGCGTGTGTGTGTGTGTTTGTGAAAATATGCGGTTAATCAACATAATAATCACTGTCAATAATACAATTGCCTTGAGGGTGAAGTGGCCGATGATAAAAAAAGTAGAAAAACAAAAACAATAGCGGGAAAAAATAAAATAAAAGAAGAGAGAAAATAATTAATAATGAAGAGAACGCATCAAATAATCTAGTATCTAGCTGTAATGAAGGCAGTGTTGGTTAGCAAGTGTGCGCATATAGAAATATGCAGTTATAAATATATATGTACAGGCATATGTATTAGTATTTTTATACTTATATGCATATATGCAGTTAAGTAAATGCCAATGCTGTCTCATTTATATGCAAGCTGACTTTCGTGCGTATGTATGTGTGATTTTTAGAGAATATGCCAAATTAACTCACAGCTATATAACGATTTGACTTGCAAACAGCTGGCAGATCTACTCAAACCCAATATATAATAAGGTAAATAGCGCTATGCTCTTTCTCCTGTGCTACTATTTGCTTTAAGTAACTAGTTTTGCTGTGCATTTTTGAAAGGAATCAGTCACAAAAGCGTTGAAACGTCTTCTGTTACATTTTCATACTTTTCTATATTTTGTTTTGGAAAAAGTGATTTTAAATGTCGGAATTAACATTAATAATATCAAACTTAAACAAAATATATCAATTTTAATGATGTTGCATATTTCCAGATTATTGAAAAGAATTATGAAAAATGCTAAGCGCTCTCTTAGCAAGCTCATTTTGGATATTATTTTTTGCGGGTTTTAGATGTTTTCATGCAGTTTAGATAATAATTATTGCACAAAGCTTTCGAAAGCTTTTTGAGCGTGCTAAATGACTTTCACCAATTTTTTAAAAAATTATGATTTAAGTAAATATGGTCTTATTGAAAGTATTTTGACAGTTTTTTCGCCTAACAGCTGATACTTAATAATTCCTTAAGCCGTTTGGACGTGGCTCACTCGCTTTCACCACCTTCTTAGCAATTTTGCTTTGAATGATATTAAAAACTGCTGCCATTGTTTCAAAAAGTATTATAAGAACTATTTGGTATCATAACTGTTACTTGCCTATTACTTTTTCTATGGAAAAGCGCCTTAAAGCTGCAAACGCACAAAAAGCTTCCACAATACTTTTGAACACAAGTTAAATGTGCTTCAATAAAAAATTTTTTATAATATTTACTCTATAAATATTAATAAATATGTTTTATATTTTAAAATATATCCAAATATATTTTCATAAAAATATTTTTAGATAAAATTTTTTTATTAAATATTATTTGAATAATTATATTTATAAAAATAATATATTAATGAAAAGTGTGTATAAAAAATAATGTTGAAAATGACTTCATATTATTAAAAAAAAAAAGATTTTATAAGCATGATTATGTTTATAAAAAATTATTATAATAAAAAAATATATAAAATTATTTAAAAAAATAAATTTATTATTAATAAAAATATATTGTAGTAGAATGAAGAGCTATGCTAAAAAATGGTTTTATTGTTGTTGCAGCAGATTTGGGGCACTAACTGTTTTAGATTATGATTAGCAACAGCCAACTGATCAACGTGTGATCGAAATAGGGAAATTGCTGTTAAATGTTTCCACAACACGATTAAATGTTTAGCTTACATAAAAATGTTATAGTTACTTTGATTAGAAAATTTTGAGTTATGTAGTTGTATTAGTATTTCCAACACATAAAAAAGTTTATTTAAGCTTTAATTTTTGTCTACTATATACATATATGTATGTAGATATGTATGTCGGCATTTCTTTATTTTCCGTAATAATCAGGCGAAATCAACCACAAGCTGCGCACATTGTTCAGCCATTTGCTTAACCCCAAATCAAAGCTTAAATTGCATGAAAAAAGCACTGTGTGACTTCTCGTCAACGCAGCTGACTGCCTGTTGTCGTTGACGACCAAATTAAATTTCAACAATTTCTCTAAATTATCAAGAGTCATTGCTGATTAGGTAGGAAAGTTGGCAATTTATAAATAAAATATCAAAGTAGTATTAAATTATTTGTATAACTGTATATGAGCGGCTAGCTGGCTTATATACATGCTTAAATATAAACATATGTATCTTTATACATACATATGTACATATATATTTATAAACGTATGTGTTTATATAGATTAGAAAAAATAACATTTGCAATATTTTTATAACAAAACGAGGCGTGGCACACGCACACAACAACTAACTAACCACATTTGTATGCACGTGTATGCGTATAAGCGCTTGCAAGTCGTTTGAAATAAGGAAATAATCAATTTAAAAATATCAAATTTTCGCTATATGCGTTTAGTTGTGCCATTGTGTGTGTATACTTGTGCCAACAACCGTTGGTATGTGTGTTGCGCCTACATTATCAGCAACAATAAACTAGCGAATTGCCGCAGCAAATTGAAATACGTTGACATACGTGCACAAATTGGATTGTCGCATTGTAAACAATCATAAAAATCACAAGCAGAAAAATTGAATTTGAAAAAAATAAAAATCATAATAACGAAGCAAAGACGAAACACGGCGATTATGGTTGATCGCCGTTGATCGTGGTGGATCAGTGTGGAATGCAGCGGATTGAACAGCAAAATAAAATAATGCTTAATGGATGCATGTGTGTAAGTGTGTGTGTCTGGCATTGCAAAATAAAAAAAAAATAAAAAATTGAGCACAAGTTGTTGCTGCTGATGTTGTTGATGAGCGCGCCGATCGCAGATCGTAAGCGGCGTTGAAGTGATAAATTACTAAAATGCTGTAAAGTTGACCAACAAGTTAGGTTATATACATACATATATATATATGTACATATTTATATAATCAAAAATCATATAGCTTTGCTATTATATATACATATATTAATATATATAGGTATCCTCATATTCATATTTGTATGTATATAAGCATTCCTATATGCCCTCAACTAGCCTTGTCAGCGCACTTTTAAATTGAATTGAATTGAATTTATCCGCAATTGGTCGAAGTAATCGTAATTCGTAATTCTTAAAACCCAGTCCGTCCGCTGCTGTGATTGCCGTTGATGACACTTGTGTGTTTATAGAATTTATTTCGTATGAATTTGCGATTACTAGGCATGACTGTTGTTAGGTTTATTACTACTGCTCTTGTTGTTGTTGTTATTATTGTTGTTGTTGACCGATTGTCGTTTACAACGGATGCTGGTACGATCAGCGTTGATTTGTTGATCGTGCTCTCAATTCTCTTTAATACAACTCAAATAATAATGTGTATTTGTTTAGTAACTACATATCCATGTGTGCGTGTGTGTAGATATGTGTTTGAGTTTTATTGAAGCAAATCCAAACTGTTAGGCATCTAAGCAATTTTAAATTGATTCCAATTGAATAATTGCAATGACCGTATCGCTTTGAATCAGCTGACAACTTAAAAATGCTGTTACTTAAAACCGAACAGGGGGTCACTTTGATTTGCCTTGCATTTGTTGGCGGATAAATGGAAATGTTTGAGTCATTTGGTGGGTTTTTAATGATTTTTAGTGTGACAGAAATCAAATAAAAATGCTGTTATGATTAAAATAAGGGTATTTTAAAAACTTTTAAGCGTCAAAAGGAATTAAAAATTATAAATAAATATTTAAAAATTTCCGTATAGCTTTGGCCGTGTTTTTATAACATTCAAAAAGCAAGTGGTTAAAAAAATTAAATATATGTGACCTGGTCTACGAAAAGGGGGCTAATGTGCGAAAACTAGCTTTCTTGGAAAAGCTGTTAAAAATAATTGTCAGTTTCTCGTTATCTCATTAATTGTTCTCCTTTTTTTTGACACCTAAGCCCAGGTCACATACGTACATACATATATGTATGTGAATAATTTTTTTTTTAATTCTGAGCAACACAAAAATAACTTTTAACATTTTATTCGTATTCCACATTCCACATATTTACAATGTATTCCAAAATTTATTTTTATTTTTGCAATTTTTTCCATTTTAGCTTTTTCCTATATTTTTATCATATTTTTTTTTCGCTTTTCTTTTTTATATTTAGATTTTCGATTTCTCTACCGAAATTTAAACATACTTACCAAGCCCATACACTCCATTGGTTTCTCAGTATTATTTCCAAGATTTAAACTCTGCTCTAAAACCGCAATACCGCTTTCAGGCATGTAATTTGTATCCAACAACACTGTGAAATTTCCAGCTGCAAGCATGCTGCTTTAATTTCACTTTTTTCTTTGGAAGTTGGAGGTCATTAAAAATTTAATTTTTACTTTAATTTGTTGTTGAAATATTCATCAGTTATTTTGCACGAATTTGCAGAAAAATTGAAACAATAATATAATTTATTTATTTCAGATTTTTGGAAAAAAAAATAATACTATTTTTTCAACACAATTTGCAAATTTAGAATATTATTGATATATGTATATATTGATATTTTTAGAAAATTAAGTTTTAAATTTCTATAAATTGAATTTTACATATTTTTATTTTTTTTCATTATCGTGTTTTAATTAATTTGCTTATATTTTTTTAACATTCTTTCGTGTAAAAAAATTGTTCTTATATTTTTCTTAGCATTGAAATCATATTTAAGAGATAATTCTACTGTTAGTTTTTCACTTTAAAGAGAAATTTTCACAAAAAATTTTTCCAATAACAGTTTCACTGTTATCTTTTCACTTTAAAGAGAAATTTTTCAGAAACATTTTTTGCAAATATGTACATACATACATATTTTTTTAACAAATCAAACTTACTATATTTGGTTAAAAAAATGTGAGTTTTGAATTTTTATAATTAAAAAAATTGCTTAATTTGCATTTAATTCGCTGTAACATTATTTCTACTTAAGCATATACATAAAATTTTTGATTTACTCATTTTTCACAATTTCAGTTCACTTGTTCACCAGTTTCACTTGAGCCGCGTAGCGTCGTCAAGTAATTATAAGCAAATTACCGGATTAATGGCAAATCGAAACTAACGAAATTTCAGCAACTTATTGAAGCCAAAGTTGAAAACAAGTGTCGTTGATAGGCCATACGTAAAAGTGGTGATAACTTTGCAGGGAGAATTGAAAAGCAAATAAACCAAACAAACAAATGAAAGCAAGAAATATACTTATTTGGTTTATTTAAGAAAAATTATGAAACAAACAAAACGCTCTACTTAGAGTAAGCATAGCAAAAAAAAAATTAAAGTAAAAAAATTAAAAAGAGAAAAAAAAATTGCTAATAGTTGAGCGTCAAGCAGCGATCATTAAATGGGTGATTAAAATAGAATTTACCAATCGAATTTTGATAAAAATAAATGCTGCTTTTGTTAAATGTCATCTGTGTTAGTGATTTTTAGTAAATACGCGCTTATATATGAATGTATGTATGTATGTATGTAGAGACCGCAAAAACAAAATATACGAAAAATTCTATTTTCGTTTAATCCAAAATTATATAAAAATACAAGACAAGCAATCTCAAAAAGCAGCAACAAATAATCAATAATTCTATGAAATAATCAACAAGTCTTGAGCGCTCTATTGATTTTTAATCTGTCTACAACAACTAAGCCTATAATTCAAGTGCGGCAATAAACTTTGACTTTTGATAGCACTCAGCATTAATTTATAGAATATAAGAAAACATGATCAGTGCAGATTTAATAATTAAATAACAAAAAATACCATATACACGCGTTAGACTTAGGAGGTGCGTTCTTTGTGTGGTCAAGCACAGAGCGGAGCGAGAGCGAGATTGCGCGATTGTGGAGATAAGCGACCTTGCGTGCCGCGAAGAGGCTCGTACCGATTAATAGGCGGCTAGTGAACCGTGTACAGTGGGCGCGGCACAGTTGTTGATAGAAATTTTTGAAATAAAATGAGTGAGATTGACTACTGGTATAAACAGTGAACCCAAATTGATCATGTTGATACTCGTATTGCCTTAAACTTTCCTTTGTATTTAACACTTTTTGGAAAATTAATATAAATTTTAGCAATAAAATAAACATAATTAGCGGAAATTTAAATTTATGAGGGAAGCAGTGAGCACAAAGTGATCATGTTGATCCTCGCATTGCCTTTATACATTCTTTATAATTGAAAACTGTTGTTCAAGAAATTGTTTAAGTGCCGTCGCTAGTATATTTGCATCCGTGTATCCAATTTTTTAGTATTTATTTTTTATATTTTTCAATTACATATTAAATTTTTTTAACTATTTTTAATTACATATTATTTTTTTGTAAATATTTTTTAAAATTCTATAATCAATTTGTTTTATCTTTTTGTTTTTAATTATTTATTTATTCATTATTTTCTTGTTAGCGGGGAACTACGCTTAGCAAAACTTGTTTTCCTCCATTTGAAACAAATAATATCAATTATATTTGCACAACTGCTTGCCATATTGAGCAAATAAAAATGATAATCGTACACAGATAACATTTAAACTTTAAATAAATAATTCGTATTTAATAATTGTGCTATTAAGACAATGACGTTAAAGGAAATATTTGCTTCAAATGCTATTTAAGCAGCTGAAAGCAAGAAAACTCCCAACTTCTTCTTATGAGCATCAAGGCTGCTTTTGTATATATGTTCATATTTACTATAACGAGCGATTTGATTAAAAATGTAATTCATTTACTAAAAAATAACTTATTTAAAACAGTTATAACGTGCGTGTTCGATTCGCCGATCATTAGCGAGCTCTGCACTCTTTTAAGATAATTCACATTTCGAAGCGAAAAGAAATTTTTGCGTTCGAATTTATAAAAATACTGGCAATCTCTTGTTTATTTCATTACCTATCTAATTTATACCAGTTATTTGTTCGATTCGTTAAACTTACATAATTGCTAGCTATGTTATCTACGATTATGCCAGTGTATTATAATTTATAACGGTTATGCTCGTTTTGCTACACAATAATAAATCGTATAATATTTGGTTTTTCTAACTTTTCTATTATGCCAGTTTATACTAGTTTGTTCGTTTTGCTACTCTCCAAAGCTGAGTCTATCGTAGCTAACTTGTTAAGCTCGTCTAACTGTCAGCTTTACTATTTTTTCGATTATGCCAGTTAACTCATTTTATACCAGTTGTGCATTCTACTCACTAATCTATAGAGTCTGGTTTTTTGAACATAATTTTAATGTTTGCTTAATATAAGTATAACAATAGCAAAATTCTAAGAAACTTCTAACAGCGAACTTAAACACCGAAAACAAGCGACCTTAATATGCGAACAAACTCTTCAAACAGTTGAAAAAATATTGACTGCCGCAACTGTCATTTATTGAACAACAAGCAAAAAACACAAAAATCAATAATGAAATTAGGAGAGAAAAAGGAAAAAATGAACTCTACAGCGGAAAGCTGATCAAAGCACGCGATCGGAAGCCCTAAATTGGTTAGATGGTAGTTCTTTTGAGCAGCAAATGACGTGAATAAAACAATGAAGAGCAAACCAAATCAAGAACGTACGAATGAAGTAAACAAATCTTAATATATAAAAAAGTGTGGGCAGTGCTTGTAGACAAATTTCAACGTAGAAGTCTAACAAAAAGTCAATGAAGTGAGGCAGTTTCAATTACAAACAAAGTTATCTAAAGAAAAACAGTTCAAACTGCGGCCAATAGTTACCTAACAGCAGCTTTACACACTCTATAAATATTAATTTTAGCAGCCCCGATCACTGACACGATCTGTTGAACCCAAATATGAGCTTAAAGAGGCTGCATAGTTTTGTAGTTAGGTTTATAGTAAGGGTTATCCAGTAAAATCGAATGTATAAATACCTGTATATATTTACGATTTTTTTGTTGTAACGCATGGAAATTACAAGCGATCCGTTTGTAGTGATCGCGCTCAACATTTGCTCTCTTGCATAGGCTGCTTCTTCACCACTTACAACTATTTGCTGGCAATCAAAGCAATAGAAAGATCTGTTGTCCCTGGCGCCAAGCAACCGGTGTTTCCATAATCAAATTTGACAGCTACCGACGTACGATCAGCAGCGTCGTGTATGTGTGTGTTGACTTGGGCAGCGGATCAGTAGCTCAATATGCGTACAAGCGCGTGTTGTTTGAGCGTTTGTCAATTTTGGTAAACAATTTGAAGGCTTAGTGCTGTAACAAGAGTTGCTGGCGATCGCTAGTTGATCGTTTGCAGCGTTGAAGCGTCGCTGGCACGCTTCTGTCTAAGATTTTTCTAATTTTTTTCTGTTTGTTGTAATTGATTTACGCAGCATTTGTTGGCGCCCACTGCTTGTATTATAAATGTTATAATTTTGTTCTTGTTTTTGTGTGCTCGCGCACGACAGTTAATTAAAAATTATGACAATGATCGAGATGAAAATGTTTAGATAAAATTATGAAGATGCGCACTGACAATTCGACACTCGACACAACTGACCGTTATTGCTAGAGTATAATTAATTTCAATTCAATTCAGTTCGATTCAATTTAATTCACCACGGTCAGTCAACGATCAACGATCAGTCATGCAATTTTTGACATTTGATCGGTTTTTGATCGCCAGACCTCAATTCGATGCGCGGCCATATAGACAGATAGTTGATGATGATATTTAAATGGAATTTGAATAAATGTTTATTGGTGTGTGTGATCATGTCACAATCACACATACACATGTACATGCTGTTTAATATACTATTGCAGGCTGAAGTGTGAAATTTAAGCGAGTCAGTGATGTATTGGTAACGTTTATTTATAGACAATGTTGTTGTTGTTATTTCTGCTCGTCACATGTAGGAGGGTTAATTAAAATATTGAGAAAAATCGATTATTAAAATTGCAAACGGTGTTTGGTGGTGGGTTGCTGTGCTGATCGTATAAGCTTCGTTGGAGCGAACTCAATTAAGTCTTGCATGGGTGTTAATTAAGTGTGAGTGTAGTCAAGTCATAAATTTTGTTTGTCCGAAATTACAATGAATATAATAAATGTGTAATTTTTTAAATTTCAAATACTTTTTGATGATGATGTAATTAGAGGTAAATTATTTTTTAGAAAATAACAAAAACAAATATTTGGAAAAAATTAATTTAGTTGAAAAAAATAATAATAATGTGAAATATCGAAAAATGTTATTATTTTAATATTAATATAATTTATTTTTTTTTTGTTTTGAATTTTTTTTTAATTTGTAATTATTTTTATGGGTTTTAAAAGTAAAATTATATTAATGCATAGTGTTATTTTGTCCTAAATAAATTTATTTAATTTTTGAAATTTATTTTTGAAAATATTTTCATTTAAATAAAATTATATTATATTTGAAATTAGAAAAAAAAATTAAAATTATTATTAAATTATTACTAAATTATTTTAATTAATTTAATTTAATTTTTCTTAATTATATATTTTTGACGAAAAAATCGCGTTACATTATGTTATTTTTAATAATTTTACTTAATATTTGAAAAAAAATGTTGATTGACAATATAATTAATAAATATTTTTGTGATATTTAATATTATTAAACATTAGTGAAATTATTAAAAAAAATTTACAACTTTATATTTTAATAATAATAATATTAAAGATCTACGAAATGTAAATCTTTAAGTTTAGTAATTGGTTATTGTTTTTCAAAGTTTTAAAATAAAATTGTCAAGAAAACGATTTTTTGAAATAAAAATTTGCAACAAAACTGAATTTTCGAAAAATTGTTGAATAAGTGCCGGTTATTTCGATAAAAAATTTTAATTTATAATTTTTATTTTATTATATTTGTTATAAGTTCTTACTTGTTTTTAAATACTTTTATAATATTTTATATTTTAATAGTAACAATAATGAATATCAAAAAAATATTTCATAATTGGTAATTGTTTTAAATATTTTAAAATTAAAATTGTCAATCGAACGATTTTATTAAATAAAAAACTGAATCGATTTTTTCTTTTAATTTAATAAAACAAAATTTTTTTATTTTGTGTTATAAAAAATCGATTTTTTTTTAATTTCATATTCATTAAAAAAAATAAAAATCAAAAGATTTTTTAAAATAAAATCGATGTTTTTTTTTAACTTAATAAAAAAAAATTATTTATTAAAAACGATTTTTGTAAATTTTAAATTCATTAAAAAATTTAAAATATAATTTTTATGCTCTAGAACCTAAAATTTTATTTTTTCTGTATGCCACACAATTTATTTTTAACCAACAAATTTCACTATTTCAATACCACACCAGTTTTCGTCCTTTAATATTTTCAATAACTCTCAAAAAAATACACATCAACTTATAGAGCACCTTGCTACTCCTCAACACTTTTCGCTCGTCACTCAATTCACAATTCTCACCCACACACATTTTCCGCACTTCCAATAACTCCCTAAAACTCTTAAAAGTAATCAGCCTAATGAGCTGTTTGTTTTCATGCTCACCACAAGGCGAGCCAAAACAAAAAAAAAAATACGAAAAACGAAAATGTAAGCGAAATTTATCAGCTTAAGTACCTCGAAAAATAACGCTTATAACAAAAGGCAACACATTTGATATAGAAATTGTAAAATCGAAAATGAGAGTGGGCGTGCAATCATTGCAACGTCGTGTTGCAAAAAGACGTGGGCGCCGCGAATGCAAGCTGAGAGAGGGATATTTTTGGAAGCAAACATTTTACATATTTCTTAGTCAAAAATATGTAAACAAAATTATTTTTATACAGTTATAGTATTACTTACTTAGATTATTGTGCAACACTGTAAAATTAATCACTTTGGTTGTTACATACCTGGAAGAAAATGAAATACATTTATTAGTTAAAGTTGCTGAAAGTTTTAATTACTTTTTAAACGTTTGGCAAATATTTCTTCACAAAAATGTGTAGTATAAAAAAATATAATTTTTGTAATAACATTTTCATGTTGTAATATGTTGTTATTAAATTGAAAACCCCCCTAGAATTTTTTTTCATGTCACCACTGTCGCATTGTTCATTTCATTGTTCGGAATCGAATGCAAAATACTCGAAAATCCATGAAATTGAACAGCGACAAATGGAGATAAAATGCAATGGGTGGAAAAAAGCTTTAGAGATATGATATAAAAAATAAAAGAATTCCGTAATATCAAAATATAAGCATGAAAATGAGGTAAAAATGGCTTTCATTAAAAAATATTTCGTATTTTGTCATTTAGATTGTTATGTTTATGTTGGAAAATATGAATTGCGAAAAATTTAAGTATTTTATTAAGGGGGTTTATTATAGATAAGTACACGGTTGAATTAGTCAAATAGTGAGTAACGAACATAAAAATTGAACATAAATGAAGAGGCATAGCTGCTGAACTATACAAGTTAGAAATTATAACTTTTTTCTCATTGTTAGCAAAACTATGAGTTGAAGAGAAATTCTATGATTTGATTGGTTGAAAATATTAGCTGGCGTTTGAGTGAGTGTGGAAGGCAGAGAGTGCGCTTAGGAAGTATGGAATGTTGTATGAGAGAAAGGGAGAGTTTAAAGTCACTAAACTGTTGCTATTTTATAGCGAACACTTTTCATTAACTGGTGTGCTACTGTAATTCTCAATAGGTTTATCAGATAAAAAATTTGTGGTTTTTACGTGTAGAATGCTTGAGTGATTTCAGATGAAAAAGTTGCATACTATTTTTTTATAAATAGCTACTCTGAAAGATTTTGCAATAAATACACTTAACTAAAATATATTTTTGTATTTTATAAGTTAGTTTATAAGCAATTCTCTTCCAATATGTTCTGCTCAATATTTTTTGTCTACTAACTATAGAGCCCTCTTATAAAATTGTTAAGAAATTTTTTGAAATTTGCTATTTTTTTTATTTTTATTTTTCTTTGTCTATTATTTCTTATTTTTGGTGTTCCTCTACCGCCGTGCTCTCTCTCACTCATGCTCTCCCTTAGTTCGACAAAAGAGTGCACAGCGTAAGGAGCGGGTAAATGTTTCGCCCATTAACAAAATGCTGCGGCAAATAAGTGGAAAAAGAAAACAGTACAGCTGTTGTGTGCCTGGCATGCAGGGATAACTGTATATGCTAGCCGTTTTATTCATTACGTGTATTATTGCAAAAATAGCATTTAATGGATTTGCAAATGCATTCAAAACCAGTCATTATGTGGTATCTGCTATGTGAGATACTTCGCTTTTTTCCACTAGATATTTATTTGAACGTGCGGCAGCTTGTTGTAAGGATGTGGCAAGGATACGCTGCTGATAGGATAAATGATTTTTTAGAGCATACAAGCAAGCGGCAACAACTAATGGGTTTGAGTCGATTTTTTGTTTCGCATTAGATGCCGTTATGTGTGTGTAGTCAGGTGTGTGTGTGTGTATGGTGGAGGGGGAGTGCACATACATATGTCTGGCGCTGAAATGTATGTGCGCCATTCATGTTGCTCGTCTGCGCCTAGTGGAGCGGGGGTGCGCAAGAAATCGCACTTAAGCTAAAGTGTTGTTGCAAGTCGCTAATATGTATTTATGTATGTATATGTAAGTAAATATGTTTTTGAGTATATAAATAATAGCCACTACCCATGCGGCTAAGAACTGTCTGTAGTGGCTGTTGCATGCATAGATAAATATCAGTGTTGGCAAGGGTTAAAGTACAAGTGAAGGCAATAAGCGTGAAGTAGTAGTGTGTGTGGCATGAAAGCGTGCATAGAAATGTGCGGGAAAAGGAAGTAATAGCTCTAATACTGTATACAGCGCTCATTATAGTAGTAGTAAACAGCAAAATATTAAAAAAAAATTCTAAAAGATTTTTAACTTCGTACGCTTTTATGCTCTCACCCCTTCGCCATGCCACCTCGCCACCGACTTTAGGGGTCGTCCTTTTTCACAGCGTATTGCAATAAGCAATCATTCAATGCACTTCTATTAATGTCTATATGCATGTGTTGGCTTATTTTGTAAATATGATATATGCAGACTGACTTTGTATTTGTTTATTTTTCTCAAACTGCACTCTCAACTCATCTATGAAATACCAAACACCTTTGTATTATGTCTTAAAAGCTTTTGCCTACAAATTGCAGGTATGTGCGCGTATTTATTATTTTTTTTTTTTGCATATTTGTTTCTTTCTGTGCATAATGTTTGCATTAAAGAAATTAAAATTTTTCATGCTAAGAGTGTAAATGTTTCGATGGTCTTTGTTTAGCCTTTAAGAAGGCGTTCAAGCGTTGGCAGAAAGCGACTTAAAGGAAATATTGAGTTGACACTGCATAGACATTTATAAAGATGGCTGCAATGTAGGGGCGATGGTGGCATAAATGCAGGCGACAGTACGGATAATTATACATATACGGGCATAACAGATATAGATAGCTGAACTATGTTTCAGAAAACAATTGTAAACGTATTTAATTAATTTTAATATGCAACTGAATTTGTTTTATTTATATAAAATATATTTGAAAAAAAATCTTAATTGATAAATTTTATTTTTGTATTTTATTATAAAATATTGTTCGATTGGATAAATATAGCTGAGAAACTACGTTTTATGAAGCAATTTTAAGTTCTTTGAAACTATTTTTATTATTTGTTTTTAATAAAAAATAATCTTTGCAATTTATTTAATTTTTGTATTTTTGTTATGAAATATGGTTAAATAATAATTTGTTTCATTTTAATTTTTATTGTTACTTTTGATGCGCTTTTTTTGATTTTTATTTTTATATTTATATTAAGTTTTTTCCGTGTAAATTTTATTTTAATTATAATGTAATATATTTATTTTATATTTTAGAAACGAAAGGATAGATCGTTAATTATTTTATTTTATTTTTATATACTTATTGTAAAATATATTTAAATCTAATTTAATTATTTTTAATTTTTACTAAATTTTTCTGCGAAATTACTTTTATTTTTATCATTAATTTTAAATAAAAATTTTAAATTTAAAATTCTATTGATTATCAATATTTTTTATCTATTATTTGTTTGTATTTTTGTATATTTTATAATAAGATATAGTTTAATTTAATTTTATTTATTTTTAATTTTTACTAAATTTTTCTGCAAAATTACTTTTATTTTTATCATTATTTTAAATAAAAAATTTTAAATTTAAAATTCTATTGATTATCAATATTTTTTTTAATCTATTATAATTTTTTTGTACTTTTTGTATTTAGCTTTTAATTTATAAGTAATTTTATAATTAATTTTATTTTTTATTTTGTGTTTATTATAGATTTTTCATATTTTGGAATTAAAAAAAATATTAATTTAAAATTATTTTTTTTGATTTCATCTTCTAATTTTTAATTGATTACTTTTTTTATAATTAAAATATTTACTTTATTTACTTTTATATTTTTTAAGTTTTTACTGAAACATAATATAATGTTTTCAATCAATTAAATTTTTTCTTTTAATTAATGATGCATTTTTTAACACATTATTTTTATGTTTATATTATTATGTTATCGATTGATTATTTGTTTTGTTAGACATTTATATATTTTTTTTTTTATATTTAAATATTTTTTATATTATTATTTTTATATTTTTTATTTTATTGTTTTTTAATATGTAATTTTTTCAAGGCTTAAAATTAACTTTTTTAATATCTTTAATTAAATTTATTTATCTTTAATGAAAAATATATGTTTTTTTTTAATTTTATATCTTTTTTATTTTTAAGTTTAACGATTTTTAATAAATTCTATATTTTTTATATAATTTTTTGTATCATTCTTAATTTAATAAATTTGTATTTTATATGTTTATACTTTTTTTCAGTTTTGGCTCCTTTTATTATTTTTTTCAATTTTTTCTTTATAAAAATGAAAAATGTAAATATTAATTATGCTTAAGAAAAATTAATATTCAAGTAAATTGTCTCCAATTATGGCAATAATTACTTTTTGTAAGTTTTTTCCCTACAACTATCACTTTAAGCTTAGAAACTACGCCACTGACAGCATTTAGTAGTCGTTATTGCGGTACGAGCATGTGTTTGAACTAGTTAAAGCTTAAGTAAATATGGATGTGTAATGTGCACAATATAGCATCCGGTACATAGCTAATATGATTTCCGGCAATAATGCGTTTTAAGCAGAAAAAATAAAAAAATTAACGTAAAATTTCCAAAAAAAATATAAAAAATAATAATAATATCATGCAACAAATCAATGTAAAATTAAACTACAGTTGTAAGCGGTTAAGTTGTTGTAATTTTTAATAATTTTATGTTTTTCTATTTGTTGTCATGGAAAAAATCAAGCATTAAAATGCTGGGCATAATTGCGGTCAGCTTTTGTGTTGCTGCGTCGCTTTTGTTTCAAAGCAAATCCACAATGTTATGTACATGCCAGTGTACGCGTATATCTATACTGTTATAGAGCATATCTCTAATAATTGTCGTGTGTGTCCAGCAGCTGCAGCTGTATTTGTAACAGTTCAATGCATTTTGTAGCGCTAATGAATGCGCTGGAGCATATGAAATCATACTAATCTACAGTTATTTATATTTTACTTTTATATATTTGACACACACAAACACCGCTACATATCTATGTATATGTATCTATACATATGCTCCAGCATATTTTTAGTTGCGCTTAACCCTTTTCGAATTATCATTTTTCCAACATTTTGTGGCATATTTTCTATGTTCTTCATTTGTTGTTGTCGAACAAGTCGAATTATGTTAATTCGATAAACATTTGGTAATTATTGTTGAAATATATTTTAGTTCTGCGAAGTGTTGATAATCTTTGTGGTTTGTTTGGCGCGGAATGTGTGGCCGCTTTTGATAATTATTATTATTGTATTATTTAAATGTTATTTTTGGTGTGCTATTATTGTTGTTGTAAATTTGTTTATCACTTTTGGTGTGTGGGAAAGCAATCGAAGCGGAAATTGTGGTTTTTAATAATTTTAGTAATACAATTCGGGAGAAAAACGGGTCATTAGAAAAATTATTTGCTTTGATTGCTATGAAAGAAAAATAATTATTTTTAAATAAAATGGAAAAAGCTAAGTAATAAAAAATGTATTAATAACAGCTTAAAAGAGCAGACTTTATTGTTAAAGAATAAAAAACAGTAAATTATAAAATTAATTAGCATTTTAATAATATTATTATGTAAAAATATGAATTATTTTAAGGAAATAGTTTCAAAGTTATTTAAAGTGTTTTTTTAATGTTGCAGAATTTATATATATTTTGTTTTTGAAATTTTGTCTTTAATATTTTTCAAACCGTAACAGTTTGAAAAAATGTTGTACAAAAAAGAAAAAAAAATTTAAATAAAGTAATAAAAATTAAAAAAATTAAATTAAATTTAAAAAATTAAGAAATATATTTAATAATTTTAGTAAATTGTACATAAAAAATAATATATAAATAAAGTATGAAAATTAAAAACAACAATTAAATTAAAAAATTAAATTAAATTTAAAATCTAATTAAGAAATTTATTTAATAATTTTAATAAATTGTACAAAAAAATAATATATAAATAAAGTAATAAAAATTAAAAAAAAAACAATTAAATTAAATTAAAAAAATTAAATTAAATTAAAAAAAATTAAGAAATTTATTTAATAATTTTTAATAAATTGTACAAAAAAAATATACAAATAAAGTAATAAAAATTAAAAAAAGAAAAACAATTAAATTAAATTTAAAAATTAAGAAATTTATTTAATAATTTTAATAAATTGTACAAAAAAAAATATATAAATAAAGTAATAAAAATTAAAAAAGAAAACAATTAAATTAAATTAAAAAATTAAGAAATATATTTAATAATTTAGTAAATTGTACATAAAAAATATATATATAAATAAAGTAATAAAAATAAAAAAATAAATTAAA
>NC_052502.1:68113836-68199120 GCF_016617805.1 Bactrocera tryoni | reverse complement strand
TAATTAAGAAATTTATTTAATAATTTTAATAAATTGTACAAAAAAAAATATATAAATAAAGTAATAAAAATTAAAAAAGGAAAATAATTAAATTAAATTAAAAAAATTAAATTTAGTTTAGAAAATTAAGAAATATATGTAAAAAAAAATATAATATAAATAAAAAATTAAAATTAAATTAAATTAAAAGAATTAAGAAATTTATTTATTTAATAATTTTAATAAAATATTTTAATACAAATTATAAAAGAAAAATCATTCAATATTTTAAAATTAAAAATTTTTAAAAATGGGGTTTTTATAATTTTTACATAAATAATAAAAAAATTCCAAGGAAAATAATATCTTCCATATTTTTCCAAACTTGTGCTCGTCTTCATTCAACAAGTCACTTGGCTTGCGCTTCTTAAACGCACCCAACCAATCATTTTGCTTAGAAAAATCAGTGCAAGCGCGTCGCTCATAAATCATTCAAAGTGTCAGCGCGCAAAAACCAACTACTTTTGTGCGAAAACAAACACCATTAAAGCAGTGTGCAGTGCAACACACGTTGCGGCTGTAAAGCCAATAAGCGGCTTGGGGGAGTCGAAAGTGCTCCAGCGTTTCTATTGCATTTCCACGAAATACTTTGCCGTTAAAAGCGTGAAAAAATCAATTTTTAGTGTGGCGCACGCAAACGTGTGGTTGACAACAAAAACAACAGACAACAACTTGTGCGCAACACTAAAACAACAGCAGTAAAACGTCAAACAATAAACAGTTGGCAGTGCGACGAAGATTTCGTAGAGAAAAACACAGGCGCGAGCGCAAAAATGTTGAAAAAAAATTCGCAAATAAATTTTTGCAAACATAAATTTTGCAAATTTTCGAACTGTCGATCAGCGCGCAGTGCAGGCAAAGCGGATGAGACGGCAAGCGGCCACAGCGCTTATTAGCTGCAGTTGTTGCGGCTGTTTTTGTTGTTGTTACGTTGTTGGTTGCCGTGCTGTTGTGCGAATTGTTGACGCATATTTTTATGAACATGTGTAACAAATAAATTTCTGCCTAAACAAATAAACAAATCGGTAGCAAGTAGCTTGCCACGTCTGTCAGCGAAATGTGACAAACTGCGTATCGAACGCACTTAAATGCGGCTGCAAGTGACGTTTGGGGCATGCACGTGTGTGTGACAGTGTGCTTTTAAGCACTTAAGTGGTGTGTGTATGGGCTTGCAAAATTGCATGTGTGTGTGTTAGCAACTCATTTTCGCGCAGTCTTTGTTGTTGTTGTTATTGTAGATGAGCTGAAATGTACATGTATATATTTATTGCATATTTAACCAAAAAACTCAATATTGCGCGCAATTTCACCGACAAATCGTCAACGAAATATTCTCAATTCTTTGCTGCTTCTTCTTCCACCAGCCGACATATGTTGCGAATTTGTTATGGTCGCGCCGCAACGGTGTCTGGTGGCAAGTTGCAACAGCACAGCTAATAGATTATTAGAAATTTGTTATAAAATCTTGAGTTGTGGCAGCTGTGTTCGATTTGCCAGCCGCCAAGCAATTGGCGTTGCACCGCGCGCAAATGCGAAAAATGCGACAAAATGTAAGAAAGCAACAAAAAAGTGAAACATTGAATATAAAAAGCTGCTGCATCTCTTCAATGTACAAGCAGCAGACAGGTCTACTCTATTTGCGTACAAATGTGGCTAATCGCCACTCTAGCTGGCCGGCTGGCGGTCTGCGTTGGCTACCCAAATGTGAAACACTAATGATTTCTCACTTATTTTTGGCAAATCATTTTTCAATTTGTTCGCAATTTTTTCTTATTCACTGCTTTTTGATTTTTATTTTAATTTTAATTTCTGTTTTTCAAAATTTTTTTGAAAAATTTTAAAAAATTTTTTTTTTTTTAATTTTTTTTTCCAAATTTGTTTTAAAAATTTTTGCAACATTTAGAATTAAAATTATTATTTAATAAATTTCGTGTTTAGAACTTTTTAAATTTTTTTTTGTAATTTGTTATTTTTTATTTAGTTTTTATTTTATTTTTTGCACTTCGTTTCTCAACTACTATAATTATTCAACACAATTTTTAGCAGCATTGAAAAATTGCTGACAAAATTAACGCAGATTAACATAAAGTTGTATGGCATTAATAATCTGACTTTTCCCCTCTATATAACATTTTTTTCTTCCACTTTTCGCTGCTCTTCGTTGCGCACTGAGAAATTGCCTTGCTTTGGGGCAATCATAATTCAATACAAAATCGCAATTGCTGCGCCGCATAAATTTGTGTACGTTGATAAATTTCGTAGACAAAATATGCGCGTTGTGGTGCATTTATTTTTTGCGAAGCGTTGCAAAGTATGCAAATTTTTGCTGGCAAATGAAGTGTAGAGTGATTTCTTTTGGGGCTTAGGCAATTTGTGGCGGAGGCGTTTATGATATATATTTTTTTGTTTTTGTTGTGTCTTGTAAAATTTTAGCAAAATGATTGTGAAGTATATTTTTGGTTTTTGTGCTTTAACAAGAAATTACTTTTTAGAAAACTTTTTAACATTTCTCTTTATCAAAAGATATTTGTCTGCGATTTGTAGATTTTTTGTTGATTTTCATGAAGGAACACTGTTTTAGCAGTTGTAATTATCAAATTGAGTATTTTTTTTATTGAGATAAGGAAATATATGTATATACAATTTGCCTTTTTACCTTGCAGGCTTTTAATATCGATTTTTTGTTTTACTTAATATTTTTGATTTTTTGTTTATTTTTTTATTCTGTTATTCTGCTATTCGAAACAAAATTAGTACTTTTATTTTATTTTTAAGACAAAATTTATTTTGATAAAAAAAAATTCATTAATTTTTCTTGAGCTTATTGAGAAAAAATAATTTTTTTTAAAATTGTTTTTGTTAAAAAACTTTTTTGGTACGAAAAAATTTGTTTTTAAAAAAGATAAATTAACAATTTTGCTGTATTTTTAATTTTTAAAAATTAAAAAAAAGTTTTTTTGATTTATTTTTTTTTTTAAGTCACACATAAAATTTGTCAAAAATAATTTATTAAATTACTGTTATTTTTTAATACAAAATATTTAAATGGATTTTTTATATTAAGAAAAAATGATATTTTTTCCAATATGAGCATAATTTTTTTAATTTATATATTTTAGTTTTATTTCTAACGATGTTTTTTTTGTCATAATTCACATATACATAAAATAAGTCGAAAATAATATATTTTTTATATTTTGGTCGTCAAAAAAAATATATATTTTTTTGTAAAGTATTAGTTTAAAAAAAAAAATCTTTTTATATATTTGGAAAACAATTTTTAAAATCGTTAAAAAGAAACTTCCTACACAAATTTGTAATGTTACTTTGTTATTGTTCGCTTTTGAGAATTCCCGCAAAGTCTTAAAGCATCTGCAAAACATTAGAAGAATGACAAGAAAATTAAAGTTGCCATGCAACAACAGCTTGGAATGGTATTTATTTTTTATCTATGCGATTGCTTGGCAACATTAAAAGCCGCAACAAGGCTGGGAAAGTATGTAAATGAAATGTTAGAGCAAAAAAACAAATATTGTATTGAGTTCAATGATTGCTTGACTGACAGACAGCGCTGCAATGGCGTTCAATACTAACAGTAAATAGTTACATACAAACATATACATATGCATGTGTTTATATATGTATTTTTATGCCCATCACTTGCCGCAGTAGCAGCTTTAACGGCGCCCTTTAAATGCCTGCAATTTATTACTAATGTCTGTTGTTGGCGCTGCCAGCGCTGCTGCTACATTTTATTGTTGTTAAATAGTACAAGAAAATATTGTTATTGTTTTTGTACTTAAATGACATTAATGGAAAAAACAAACATGTGTAATTAACACAGGCCAAGTAGCGCAGCAGATAAACTTTTCACTTCCTACCGCCCGCCGCATTTATAGCACACACGCACGCATACGCACACATACACACGTGTAAGAAACTGCAGTGTCTTTCTCCAATATCGCGGAAAATGCGCTGATTTTGTTTTTTTTTTGTCTCTTTCAAACCAGCCTATTTTCACACTCAACCCACCAATGGCCGTATCATTTCCAGGCCAAGCGGCAAAATCGCGCGCACGCCATTTAAGAAATGCAAAATATGCTTGTGGATGCTGAAAATAAAAGCGTTGAACTTGGCGGCAGCAGTAGAAGAAGAAGAACTGCTGCGGCGACGGCGACAACGCGTACATATATGCGCCGAGCGCTGCTTTATGGGCAGGACTGCGCGCTGAGCGGCCTTAAAGGCGCATATGAAGTCATTAAAAGTGGCAGGCAAAGTGATAAATTGTGTAAAAAAGTGCGCAAGTGTGTGTACGTGTGTGTGTGTGTGTTGGTGGAAGTAACAGATACGCGCGTTTGTTTATGTGTGTGTTGCAAGCAGCAAAGTCAAGAGCTTCCAGCAAGACTGGGTTGACTGACTGTAGTCTACTCAGCAGTAAAAAAAATAAACAAACAACAATAAAAAGCCTACAAGCACAGAAACAAAAACAAAGAGGAGACATTAAAGCAGAGAAAAAAGCTGTAGTAAATGTAAAATATATCTTCAAGTGGATCTGCAGCTTGCAACGCTAACCAACGCAGTACGCGCGGCACATTAATGCAACAAACTGCATTTTTACACAGCCAACTGCGCCTTACAGCGGCCGCCCTTTCAGGAACGCACTCAAGATCAATGGCATTTTTGACATTTCAAACAAATCAGAAGGTCACAAGTGCCAACAATGCTACAGCGTTGCTGATGTGCTGAACATATGAGGGATCATGCGAGTTGCTCAGTAGATAAACAGATATTAGATGGGAAAATTGTTGGGGAGCATAGCAAGGGGTTGTGTAGACAGAAACTAAATTTAAAGGGGATAATAAGTGTTGTTTGTACGTGTATAGCGGGAGTTTGTTGATGATTTTGACAGAAGAACTGATCTACGTGCTTTATATTTGTTTGGTTATTTAAATAAACGCTGCTTAAGAAGCATGAGTAGGTTTCTCAGACGCATGAAAATATGATAAGGTTCATGTATTAATTATAATTTTGAGACATAAATATGGTTCCCAAAGTGTAACGTAGCGAAACGCACACTTTTTACTCAAAATAGGTACGCAACTTTAGCTTCAATTATCTAGCAAATATATGAGATAAATAAAATATTTCAAATGCAGTAATTTTTTACTAAATGCAAGCTTTTATTTGCTATATTATTTTGTTGCTAGCATTAGAAACAACTTCAGCAAGCTCAACAATATTTTTCAGCTAATTTAAGCTCCATTTTGAAGCTTAAAATTTCCAATGAACGTGCGCCTTAAATAAAATATATTAAATACAATAATGATCTAAAAAATTTGAGCTTTCATTTGACAAATTATTTTTCTTACTATCACTAGAAAAACCTTCAGAAGCCTAATACTTATTTTTCTACTCATAAAACTCCATTTTTTACATATAATTACAAGCGAACGTATGTTTTAAATAAGATAATTTTAATATATTAAATATACACAAAATGTAGGCTTTCATTTGTTATATTACTGATCTTCGTAGCATTAGCAACACTTTCAGAAATCTAATATTTGCCACCCAATCAAATCAAACAATGCGCGAAAAAAGTGTTAAACACCGCAAATACTTCTCTTCTCACACCTTCTTTCGTATCGTAAGATAAGTGAGCCGATAATATTATGTAAAATCAGCATGAATTATGCAAAACAAACTGTAATTGATATGCTATCAATGTGGCAAAGAAAATATACAAAAGTGCTCTAGTCACACCTACAAAGAGCACTTAGAACCCACCCAACAGCGCAACACGCACACAACGGTACGGTACATAAAAAGAAGAAAACTGTGTAAAAAGCTGAAAAAAAACCACCGACAAACGCACAACGCAAATGAAAACATCTTTTAACGCATTATTTATCGGGACAAACACGCGTACAAATATTGCCCGATTTTTTCAACGTTCAATGAAATGTTAAGCGCCAAGTAAAACCACAGACAGCAAGATTGTCTATTTTCGGGGGTGGTGTGAGTACACACTGTACGCACAATTGGAAAGCTATTTTTTCCGTTATGGGAAAACGTTTCGCTGGCAAACACTTTGAGGAAATATTGAAAGTGTCTGCTTGCTTGCAAGTAGCCTGCAAGGAACGACCGTTGTTTGGGTGTGCGCGCGACCTTTTCGTTGGCGTCAATTTTTTCTGGTTGCCCTTTTCAGCTTGCTTGCTTTGTATTGATATTTACTCTTGACTTGTACAAGCGCTTAATTTTTCCGCACAAACAATGAAGAAAAAGGAAAACAAATGGTGAAAGGGATTTGCTAGCTTGGTTTGTAGAAAGATTGTAACTTTGCTGACTTTTGGGTTTTCCTCAGAGGCGAACAGACTTTTTTTCATTGCGTGTATTTTCGCTTTTCTTCAGCCGTTTGGTAAGTGTTTGCTGATTTGGTGTGAGTTTCGAAAATAAAGTCATTCGATAAATAGGTCTGCGCAAGGTCATAACATTATAATATTGACAAGACAATTTTTACGCCTTCAATTGTGTAAAAAGTTTGGCAATTGCGTTTATTATTTGTTTAGTTGTCAGTGCCTCGAAACCTCGAAAAGGGAACACGTTTCCCTCATATTTTTTTTTTTACTTTATAAATTTTTATTTGAGTTGTTTTTGTGCGGAAAGGCGTATATTAGCTGGAGTTCGAAGGGTTAGCTAATGTTAAAATGTCTAGTAAATTGTTTGACTTTGATTGAATTAAGTTTGCTATTGGATACCTTGAGGAAAAATTATAAAGGATGATGTGGGTTGGAAGCAAATTTGCTGTGGAAAATTTTAAGATCAAATTGATATGTTTTTTAAAGGCGGTGAGCGGTGCTGGTTTGCAAGCAGAAAATGATTTTCGAAAAATAAATGTCGTTTAATAACTGTTTAAATGCTATTCTTTTTCTGAAAAATGACCTTTACTGGTAATATTTTTCTAGTTATAACCACAAAAAATTTAGTTCTCGTTTTTAAAAAATTAAAATAAAGCCTTCAAAGGCAGGTTCTTGTATAAAACATAATCTGTTGCATCGACTTCTTTGTTGAAATGTATTGAGAGCAAACTTCAAATAAGCAATTGATAGGAAAAACTTAATTTAAACGTTTTTAAAGAGATTACAAAAATTTTTTTTGGCTGCTAAATTATGTGTTTATTTTTTGTTTAACTCGTTTTGTCATTAATGCTGACATTTTGTTTAAAATTGCCTGACTTTTAATGTAAGTGTTTTCTGGTCCATAACATAACAACTTATTTCCGGTTTTTAAGCTAGAAATAAAAGCTTTACCACGTCATGTTCTCTAAAACTATACCATCTTATAGCAATCTCACTGTTAAAATTTTTTGGCAGAAACATTTATCGTTGAGTTGGAAAATCTAGATTTCGTATTTCGACACATAAATATGTTTTATAGAGTTTTTAAAACTTTTTATCACTTGCTCGGTAGCATTAAATTATTATTTTTTTCAACTAAAAAAAAAACTCAAATTAAGCGTTTGCCATTATTTGTGACTGTCTTTTTGAAAATGTCTGATTTTTAATGAAAAATTTCTTTAGTCTGCATAAAATTAAATTCAATTACCATATTTCTAAGCCGCAACTGAAGCCTTTACCTCACCATGTTCTCTAATTACACACCATCTCCTATCAATCGCTTTCAGAAAACCCTTCCTTAATGCGCTCGGTTCACTTACCTCTTTATCTTTGGCAGCTAATAGTTCAGCATGATTGTTTCCTACCGCATGCGACTTAATTGTTGCACTTCCACTGTAGTAACCAATTGTGGCATCGGTTTTCCCACTCTCACCACTTTCACCGCCATAAATTTCCATGCGCTTGACTTCCGCGGCGGACATTGCATGTTCATCGTCATTATCAACGCCATCCTCATCATCATCAACAGCATCTGCATTATCAATGCAATCATCGCCAGTCGCATTGGCTTTTGTTTTTCTTGCACAATTATTTTTATTTAGACTACAACTAGTTACTTTATTGCTATCGCTACTGCTAACATTTAGGCTAGTATCATCAGTTCTTTGACCACATACGCTCGCATCAATACTCTGCTCCATCAGATCCTTTTGATTTGTTGCATTGTGAGTACGCTTGCGCGCATTCGCATTCTCATCGGCATCCAAGTCGCGCTCCTCCTCGTCCAACTCATCGCCATGCTCATTGTCGCGCACGCGCTTCACCAATTTCATTTCCGCTGTGAGACTGGTGATCAATTTGCTAGCATCGACTGCGCTAGCGCTGCGACTGCCATCCTCATCCATATCATCGTCGTCTATATGTGGCGCGGCATGCAACGGCGAGTGCAGCGGCGACTGTTGCTGTTGTACGGCAGCTGCTGCAGCAGCAGCGGCGGCTGCGGCCGCTGCTTCCATCATCATTTGTTGTGCGTGATTGAAGAATAGCTTGGGATTGAGGCAACCGTTGACGCCGTTCAAGGCGGCGCTCAGCGGCGAAACGCTGCTATTGCCACACGCGGCAGCAGCTGCAGCGGCAGCGGCAATACTACAACCGTCTGTGGACAGTGGCGGCGAGGGAGAGGGCGTATTCGTTGTGGCGGCCAACAAATTGCCACCGTTCTGATGTAATGTTATCGCCGCAGCGACGCTATTCAACAGTTTTGTGTTGTTGTTATTATTATGATGCACGCTATTCGGGCTGTTGAAGCCCGCGGCAGCGGCGGCGGCTATGCTGCTGTATGCAGCGCTGGTGGGCGAAAGCAGTTTGGTGCTTGGTGGGATTGTTGTAGATGTTGTGTTTGTGGTGGTAATGCTTGTGTTGCTGTCTGTGGCGGAGGCGCTGCTGTTGGCGGCAAGTGCAATGGCGGCCGCTGCGCTCAAGTCGTCTATGTCAGCCGGTATTTCGCTGCTGTTAGCGTTAGCTTGTGTGTTGGTGGTGGTGCTGGTGTCTGTGTTGGTGGTTAATTGATCCTTCAAGGTGTCAACGTCCTTATCCGCCAAGTTAGCGCGCTGCAAACAAAAAAAGAAAGAAAGAAGAAGATAGTCAACAGTTATTAAAGAGAAGTTTAAAGTATATAAAACGTTAGTCCCGATTTTTTATTTGTTTTTCTGGCAAATCCAAAGTTCATTCATACAAAGTTTATATTATTAAATTGTTTTTTATTTTTTTTTTCGAAAAATGTAGTCTCAAGAACCTCGCTGTAACTTCAGAACATAATCCTTAAATGGCATCGCTTAAATTTTGCAAGAAACTGCAATATGTGCCTTTTCTAAAGAGCGTTCAAACATGCAAATCCCATAAGAAACACCAACACTATAGTCAGCGAAGTTATCGATTACTAAAAACAACAGCATTAAAGACAAACCCCACACACAATTATTAAAGTATACTCTTATAATAGTTCTGCACCATATATTTGCAAACACTTCGCTTATAAATCCCTAATTTAGTTCAGTCATAGTACGCTCAATGCATTTCTATTTCATTTTGTTGCTGATACAATCGAAAGCTTATTGCTTCCGGTAAACAAACGTCAGCCAACTTAGGCCAAAAAGTGGGCACATACTTTTACTAACACAACAAATAAATTTTGCCTAACTTTGCATTATTTGCCAACGCCTTTTTCTCTTGCGGAGTGTGGGTCACATTTGGGTAGACTAATTTGCCAAACATTTAAGTAAAGTCGAGGGTTTAATCGTCGGCTGTAGCATTACCTGCTACTCCTACCTTCGCGAAGTAAAAATAGTTTTTCGAATTGTTAGGTTTTTTGGCAATTTGACCAAATTTTATAGTCAAGCTTATCGATACGAACGATAAACTATAAATTTCGTAGTCAAAAAGTTGTAGTCGTGCGGTAACAGACGAAATTTTCGTAGGCACTTGTAATTACAGGGGTATATTGCATATGGATAGCTTTATTTGTTGGCATTACTTCTAGCCGTTTATGCGCTCTTCTCTTTACTGTTGCGGCCTTTTTTTTGGCTATGGTAAAAGTTGTAACGTATTAATTTGGCCAAATTTAACCCGTAATGACTTTAAAAGTAAAATTAATGAGGGTCGCACTGCTGCTGGTTAACGGAAGTGGTGTGGTAAGGCGCCAGGCGGTATTATGGCAGTTGGTGTGAGTCCAATGAGCGTTGAAATAAATTGACAGTAAGGAAACTAGTAAATGCAGTTGATTTGTTGTTGCAAGTCTATGTGTTTGTTGCTTAATGGGACACTACGAAAATGTGAGTGAAAAGAGTTTGCACATAAGTTTTTGTTTGCAGGCGTGTGTATAGCTATTATTGGGCGCAAGGAGTGGCATGCTTAGTGAGAAAGAGAGCAAACTGCTATTAGTGAATTTATTAGTGTTTGCAATCCTAAAACTATGCTACTTATAAGACTACTTTGTGGGCTATACGCCCAATTACATGCTTTATTATTTCTTTTTTTTTTGGCTTTTGCTACTTTTAATGTGTAAAAGCCTGTTCTAAACTTATGCTGATTTCAATACCCCAAAATATTACTTTGTTGTTGTGAACGACTTTTGCTGTCTGACGGCAAAGGCCGTCAGAAGTCATTAGGATGCTTGTGTTTCAATTTCGGTCATTTTCTGGCTATTATGGTACTTGTGTGCGGTAGTGGTTATACAAATTTTGTAAACTTTAAATTTTTTCAATTTCTTATTATATTTCAATATAATGCTTAATTTTTACTTAAAAAATATTTAAAAAATTGACTAAATACACAGAGCAATATAACAAACAATAATATAAATAATATATTTTTATGAAAAGATTTTAATATGTATATGTATATGCATATATAAATAAATTAGATAAATTCATATTTATAAAAATAAGTTATATAAATAATAAATTTATATATTAAAATGTTTTCTTTTAAATATTTTTTTAAATTTTAATTTTTTATAAGAGTAACTTCATACAGAATATTTTATGAATTTTTGTTTTATGTTTATATAATTTTGTTTTTGATTTTAATGTTGTTTATAATATTTTTTCTATTGCAATTTGGCTTTTTAAAAAATTTTCCCAATTTTTCCTAATCTTGCGAAATTTATTAATTTTTAATAATTTTATTTTGATTCGAATAGTTTTTATTTTTTGTAAATTTTTTTTTTAATTTATGTTAATTTTATTTTTAAACTTTTTTGCCAATTTTTGTTAACTTTGTTAAGTTATATTTTGATTTGAATAGTTTTTATCTTTTGTTATTTTTTTTTTAATTTTTGTTAATTTCTTTTTTAAATTTTTTGCTATTTTTTTTAATTTTTTTGCTAATTTTTGTTAACTTTTTTTTAATTTTTGTTATTTTTTTTAATTTTGTGTAAATTTTGTTTTAATTTTTTGCTAATTTTTTAAATTTTTGGTCATTTTTGTTAATTATTTTTTTTTTTAATTTTTCTGACTTTTCTTTAATTTTTTTTCTAATTTTTGTAATTTTTTTTAATTTTGTGTAATTTTTTTTTAATTTTTCTTAATTTTCTTTAATTTTTTGTTAATTTTTGTAAATTTTTTTAATTTTGTGTACATATTTGTTAATTTTTGTTTTAATTTTTTTTTAAGTTTTGTGTAATTTTTCAAATTTTTTTAAGCATTTATTAAATTTTAGTCAGAAACTATTCAAACCTCTTTACAGCTATGTAAGTCCGCTTTAAAGCCATTAACTGATTTCTTTTTCACTTTTTACTCTTCTCCAACAGCCTTAACCCGCATCTGTCCTTCTGCCGCTTTCTAACCGCCCGCATCATTTACTTCGTGGTCGAACTTGTAATCTGGTGATTAAACATTATCGACTTTGAGCAATGACAATCATGAGTCGAGCCAAGAAAGCCGACAGCTGGGCGAATAACTATTCAAACAGAGTACATGTAGAGTAGCAAAGCTACTGCCTATATCCTTGTACAACTTGTGGGAAAGGATTTTATTAGCAAATTTCTTTGCTTTTCGAGCTGAATGTGCTGCAGGCTATTTTCGCAGGAATGCGTTGGACAAAAACAAGCAAGCCACGATGAAAACTCAAAACTTTAAGGAGCAAACAGAGGAAGTGTAGAAAGACCAGAGAGTAGAGAAAGTATGTTTGAAACCGAATGAACATAAATATATTGAAATATATATATGTATGTGGGGCAAGTAGCGCTGCTGTTAACTTACCATAGCTGATGACGATAAAAACACAAAAAACACATGAGTTTGAGGATTAAGCGCGATTGAGTACGAAGTTGAGGATAAGAGCGCAAGTGTTGCAGCAAGCCGTTGCTGAGATACAGGTATGTGGACAATATACAATATACATACATATATATACATAGTATGTATATATTTAGCACAAGCATTTCGAAAATTGCACTAGCGTTAGGGGGCTAAGAGCACTATGAAACGCGCTAACCACGACGGATGTTGCCAAATGCTGGCCAACTGTCGTCGTCGTCGTGTATTGGTTTGTGGTATTAAAAATCCATTTGTAGAAATGACGGCGACGCAAGCGAAGTGCCTCGAAATGTTGCTGGCATCCAAAGAGACAGACAAAAATTTCAATGACATTTTCGTTGTACAAACGTATATTACTCGGCTCGTTGTTGTTTTAATAGTTGACGGTTGACGATGACGTGTACTACAACAGTTATGTTGTTGATGCTTTGACAGGATATGGAAGGATTTTACATTTGGTCATAACGCAGAAACTCTTCGCATTCCCCAACTATGTAGCGCGCCTTTACTCACGCTCATTCTACAGCGCAGCTGTATATTTGTTGCTGTTGCTGTTGTTGTTGACGATGTTGTTAATGCTTTGTCTTTCGCTCGTGCCCACTCGGCGGCGTTCCGTTATGAAATGGGCAAGGATTTGAAGCATTTATAGCGCAGGACTTGGCAGCCGGAGCGACAGAACGCGTGTATTTGCTTTGTTTTTGCTTGTTTGTGTGTGGCGCGCTGTTTTGCCGTCTAGAGTAGCCTTTGGCAATATTTGTCATCATAAATACTTTTCGCTTTTACATTTATTTATAATATTTAAGCGCTGCTTAATGCGCGTTGCGGCGCGCGGCGTGAGGCGCGTGGTGAAAAATGAGTGCGGCGACTGACGGCTGGCGGCGCTCGGCTGTCGTTTGTGGGTAAGCGAAACAAATAGTGGTCTAACAACAAAAATGTCAATATAGCGAATCGCTGCAAGTTAAATATGCCAGACAGCTACAAAAACAATAACAACTTGTAGAAATTTAGCGTTTGTAAACAACCCAGACAGGACTTGTCTCGCCTCGCCGCGCTGATTTCTCTTGCCGCGCGCTTTAATGGCTTAAGCGCGCAAATTACTTTACGAAAAAAATTAGGTTCTGTTCAACAGTCTTATTGGGCAGTGTGGTGGCGGGGTGTGGGCGACACAAAAACACTTGAAAATCGATTATTATTCTATTTAATAATTCATAAGTTCTAATGAGTGTGGTAATGTGGCGATTGAGGGGTGTTGTGCGCGCTTTGTTGCTTGTGAAGTGGGTGGCTGAGGGGGTGCGGGACGCGAATGAGTTTGCTTAAGTTGTAGACGAAATGCAGCCGTGCGGCAAACGCTGAGTGGTAGGAGTCTAAGTACTTGTGTTGATGAGTGTTGCAATTGTCGTTCGGCGGAGAGGAAAATAATTCAGCAGAAAGGCAGCAAAGTGGGGTTTTCGTAAATAAAAATAAAAAGTGATAGAAAAGTTGAAAAAAGTAAGCAAATATTTTAAAAGTTTATATAACCAAATGAAGAAATTTATAAATTTAAAACCAAAATTAAAAAAATTAAATTAGAAATACCTAATAATTAAATTAATATTTTTTTTTAATTTTTAATACTATCAAAAGTTAAAATTTATTTTTTTTCTGAATAAATTAATTAATTATTGATATTTAAAAGAATTAAAAATTTTCCGGTCAAGAATGATAAAATAAAAGGTGGAGAAAACCTAAAAATGCTGATTAAATAATTAAAAAAAGAAACACAACTTAAATTTCAAGAAATATAAACATAGATAATGAAAAAGTTTTAATATTTAACTAAAAGAAAATTATAAAATGTCTTAAATAAAATAATTAAAAACTATTTAACACGGCTGAAAAAATATCAAAAAGTTAAAAAAAATTATTATTTAATTAAAAAAAATTTAAAAATATGAATTAATTACTATTTTTTATCTTTACTAAAAATGTCAGAATTTTTAAATATTGACTGAAACAAATATAAAAAGAAAAATATTTAAAAAGTAAAAAGAAAAATTATTGTTAATTAGTTTTTAATAAACAAAAAATAAAAAAAAATTAAAAAAAAAATTAATTTAAAAAAATTTACTTAATTTAAATATTGATTATTATATAAAAAAACAATTATATAAAAAGAAAAAAATTCATGAATAAATTTTATAATTAAAAAGAAAGAGTGTTCTTAAATAATTAAAAACTAATTAACAAAGCTAAGAAAATAACATAAAATTAATTACATTACTAATTAATTAAAAAAATTAGCAATTAATTAGTAATTAAAAACAATTTTTTTAGTTATTAATTAGTAATATTTTTAAATTTTTTTAAAAATTAGTAATTTTTTAAATTTTTCTTTAATTTTTAATAAAAATGTTTGAATTTTTAAATTTTTATAAATAATGGTCCCAACAATAATTTTATATCATTTATATAAATAAAAAATATTTTGTTTAGTTTTGGCAATATTTTGCAGTATCCAAAAACTTTTAAATTATTGTGCATTTAAAATTCACTTAAAAAATTATACCACATCTACATGCCACTGCTGCATATTAAACAAATATCAATTTAAAAACAACAACAAGCTCACGCCGTCTACAACGAGCACAAGTCCACAGCGTCTATTTCTAAAAATATTTCCTTTGTGTTATTTTGCTTTATTTTTCAAATTTCTATTTCCTTATTCCAAACAGCCTCGCCTTTTATCGGCTGCCGTTTACTAAGTCGCTCTATACCAACACGTCTCGTCTCGTCTTCTGCGTCTCGTCATTTCTTTGACACACGCTTTGTGCTTTGCCTTGTCCATTGATCCACACAGTAGCTACAGCCTTGGTTGGCACTTGTTGAAATTCAATCCTCGTGAGAATGCAGGCACTTGTGCGACCAAGAGCTGATTTAGCGCTAGTTTTTGGGGTAAGCTCCATGCTGTGATGTGTGGATGTGAGTGAAAGGCTTGGACATTGGCTGCTGCGATGATGGAGCGAAAGCTGTGAAGGTAGCACGGCAGAAGCTTGCTTGTTTTTTTGGCTTGACGAAGAAGTTTTGATTGTCAAACAATCGAAACAATGCAGGTGATAAAAGCACAAAACAGTTAGAAAGCTTTAAAGTAGAAGTTGCTTAAGAAGTTAACTCAATATTTGTGTTGAACGAAAGGGTTTTTTGCTGATGTTGGATATGTTGTTGCTTTAAACCTTTTTGTAGTAAAATGCTATGAATTAAATGAGTTGAGCGAACATAACCTCAAAATTAATGTGAAACAAAGGGGTCTATAACGCAATTTGTTATATAATTTGAACCATAACTACTTGTTGTAGTTGTAGTAGCGGTATAAAGATTCTGCAAATATATTTGTAGCATGCTACCGATTTGAAACTTCGGAATTCTTTAAGAATCCTGTTAATAATCGACTTTCATAGTAATGTATTCTCTCTCTTTCTCGCTTTCACGCCACTTCTTGCAAATGTTTATGTTGTGCTATAAATATTTAATAAATTTATATATAAATTTGAAAATTATTTCGAAAAAATATATCTCTCTCTTTATATACGGTATACATATATGTATTCCGAATTGTGTAGCGGAGGTAGCACATAAGCTCTTTCTAGGCTATTTACTGCCATATACATACTTCAAATTCTTGCCACATACTTGCTCTACAAATCAATTAATCTTTTAAAATATAAATTTCAGCAAACTTCCGGCATGCTATTTGCACGCTCATTACATTTCCCAGCTACAACTCTATTTTTTGCGTTCTCTTTTTAACCCACAGTTTCTTTTTGCGCTCAGACCTTTGCGCCTTTGTAGCGCTTGAAAAGTGAATCCAAATGAGTTAATTAACTAAAATGCGGGCGGATTTTCAACTTTTACGAATGTCTTTGTACAAAAAAAAATTATATATCTCTCTACAAACATACAAACAACAACAACACATGTGCGTCTATCTAGGAATTTAAGCTTTTAGGGCACTTTTTTGCGTTTATTTGCGATTTTCGGCAACCAAAAAGGATTGAAAATGTGCGCTCGAATGTAAGGAGCGGTAGTGCGGGCGTAGTGTAGCAGTTGTATAGCGGTAAATTTGTGCGCTCAATGCAACCAATGGAGCTAATATGAGTGTATACGAATATAACTGTGTTTTCGTTACTTTTTTGTGTAGGAGTTCCGTACCTATAGGCCGATAAGTAGGCCGGAGTATGCGGCTCTTGACTTAACCATATGCTACTTATGTTTGCCGAGCACTTATGCCAACATATTTTTTTTCATATAAGTGCATTGCTATAGACATATGCCTTTAAACATGCTTTATTAGCCTCTTCAGCGTTAATATTTTTCGCTATTGAATCGTAAAACATTTGTAAGCACACAAAGCAAGTGGCTGGCGCGCTTTATTTGTGTATTTTTTTTGAAAAATTTCTCTCACAGGATTTATTAGTAATGCTGCTTACAGTTTTCAATGCATTTCAATTGCTTAAAATTTTTGCTTTTGTTTTATTTTTTTAATAACAATTTTCGTTTTTATTTCTTGCTTCACTTGTTGTTTTTGTTTCCATTTTTGTTGTTGCTTTTATTATTATTAACACAATATCCTTTGCACTTTTGCTTCAGTGCAAGAGTCAAAAGTGTAGTGTCCGCATATGCAGCTGAGTGGAGAGTGTAAAAATATAGCATGCGAGAAAAAAGTTAAGCAGAGCAATTAAGCGAAAAATACTTGAGCTGACTGGACACGATTTGAAAGGAATATGATTTTTAACAATGGTAATGATGTATTACCAGTTAGTTCAAGTATTTTATTACATATATATCATATAATAGGTTAAAAAAAAAGTTTATTAAGAGAAAAAACAATTTTTTAGCAAGAGAGTGAGACATAAAAAGAAAGGAAACCATTTCTTAATACTTACTGTAACTTTAACTACTATAGAATAGTTTGAAGAAAATAAAAATAATTTTGTAAGAACTATAATATTTATAGGCAGAGAGAGAGAGAGAGGGAGAGAGAGAGCTGTGGATTTAAAAAAAAACCTATTTTTACTGGATGCCGTAAGTTTTCAATGAAGACTAGAGCATTTCATAGAGAAAAGAAAAAAGTTGTAGTGGGAATAGAGCTACTTTTAGAGAGAGAGAGCAAACAAATACGGTTTGGGAATAGTAATTTTTTTGGAAGCTTCAAATTTTATATAATCTATAATATTTCAAGAAAAAATTAACAATTTCTGAGACCTTAAATATAAATTTTTAATTTTTTTAGAGAGAGAAAGAAAATTTCAGAAAAAGAACAGTTTTTAGAAAAAATCTAAGTTTTTAAAATTTTTTTTAAAGAGAGGGAGAGAAAATCTCAAGAAAGAAAAATATTTTTTAGAGAAAATCTAAATTTTGAAATTTTTTTAGAGAGAAGGAGCGAAAATCTCAAAAAAAAATTTAGAAAAAACCTAATTTCTCAAGTTTTAAATAACCTATAGTATTTCAAAGAAAAATAAATATTTTCTGACATCCTGAATCTAAAATATTGAAATATAAATTTTCACAGAAAAAAAACAATTTTTAGGGAAATTCTAAATTTTTAAATTTTTTTTAGAGAGAGGAAGAGAAAATTTCGAGAAAAAAAATTTTTAGAAAACATCTAAATTTCTTTACAGAATTTTGTTTTTTTTGTGAGAGAAAAATTTAACTGAATACGTTAAGTCTTTCAGCGAGAGCGTGAAATATTTTAAATAGAGAAAGCGAGAAACAGTCTTAAAGAAGTAGCTTGATATTTATACCAAATCAAACCATTTTCTTCTTTTTTAAACAAATTTCAGTTTATTTCTTCGAACTCCAAAAATTGCAACAATGCCAGCGCAAGCTGAAAACGCGCCAAAAATCAAATACCTACATGCCCACATACATATAACGGCTGTCCCCAGCCTCGTGCCAGCCACATGTCACCAAGAAACAATACTTTGAAGTACCCTTATTTCGATATTTTGCCTATAACAAAAGCAAAAAAGGGCTATAGCCAACGCGTAGAGGGCTCAAGAGCTGCATGGCGCGTTGAAAAACAAAGAAAAAGGCATTTTTGCCACACAAACACACGCACGCGTGCACGTACGTTCGTAGGAAGTCAGGCTTACCCCTTGCACTTGAAGTTTCTTATTGCAGTGTTGCGAATTGTTTATGATTTTCAATACGACAGCGACTGTGTGCAAAGATTTGCGCAGCACATATAGGAAGTGCATGTGTGTGTGCGTCTTGCCACATTTTGCATATGAGTGGCTGCGTCTATGCCTATGGCATGCAGCGCTTGGTATGACATCATGCAACATGCGGCATAAATCTATACATAACGTATGTAAGCTTATGCTATGCTGTGCTTTCTTATGTTTTTTATGTATGTGTGTGTGTGTGTGCGTGCAGTTGCCACGAGTTCATTGTGCGCCTTTTTCCATTGTAATTAGTATGGAAATTATTATTTCGATTGTGGCTGTACTTGAAGGCAACAACAAAAACAATTACAACAACAATAGCAACAGCAGCAGTTCAAGCTATGTGGAGGGCCGCAATAATTACGCGCAAGCAGCCTTTGAAGCACTTAAAAATTGTGTCGGCATGTGCTTATGCCTGCTTCTATGTGTGTGTAGGCGTACATTTGCATTTCCTTGCAGTCTGCAGTCAGTATAGGGGCGGTTTTTTAGCACAATAAATCAAAGCGAATCAATGAAGTGCGGGCTTGCATACGACGGATTTTTACATTTTTTGCAAAAAAATATATTTTTTTTAAATTTTTTTATTATTTTTTGTTTTTTACTGTTTTTGAGTTTTGTTTGCTTTTACATTTGTCCAATATGCCTTCAAGTGACAGTTGTGACAGTTGGTTGTTTGCCGCAGACGGCTTTGTTTTTATATTTTGCGCATTGCTCATTGATTTCTCATTTACGCAAAAATCAGCAGAGCGCTTAAGTTATACAACAACAAAAGAGAAATAAAAATCGAAATAAAAATAAAAAACTCGTTTATATTTGAAGTATGTCACAAACGCGCTGTCAAAGTACTTGTCCATCTAGTTGAAGGTGATTGCTTTTGTTGTTGTGTGTTTGGGTTTTTTCTTTTCTTATAAATTTCTACAATTTTGCCCCGAGAAAAGCCTATATTTATTTAAAGCAGCTAAATTTGAACAATCAATATCATGCAACATACAAAAAAAGATAAGCTATGTGACTTATCTGAAACTATAGAAAGTTGGGTGTGAAACCTTGCTAAGCTCTGGAACAACAATGTGTTAATCAGGTTTGTTGTCACTTCTGTTAGGCACTAAAATGCGCTTTTTTACTTACCAAAATTTTAGATAAAATTTTCATATCACAGACAAATTACCTAAATTCTGCATAAAATAGAATTGAATGTGAAATGGTTTCAAACCTTGTTAACTTAACAATTTTGTGTTTTTCTTTTGAATTTCTGCAAATCTTTCTGCGAAATTTATTTGCAATGTATAACTTAATAATTTTTGTAAAAATTATCAACGTGGAAATTGCCTTAACGCTGTATTCATCTTAATCAGAAGAATTTTCATTTGCGTCTTGCATTTATACCGGTTTGAAACTGCGCTAACCACATAAAACGTGTTTTTTTTAATACACACTAATATTATTTGGTTGAGATCACTCTGGAAAATTCATTATAGTATATGTAAATTTATAAGTCTTAAAGTGAGAAGACTTTAAACGCAGGCTGTGGTTAAAAAGGTTTGAAACCTTGCTAAATGTTGCTTCAAAATTTATTTATATATTTGTATAATATTTAAAAAGTTTATATTTTTGTCTTTTTTAAGTGAAAAATTTTAAGCAAGAAATTATTAATAATTCTTATCAGAATTGCTGCTTCTTTGCAATATAAAACATTTTCAATATTAAATTGGGTTTCAAGGGTTTGAAGCTTTGCTAAATATTTAGAAAATGTGTTTGCGAGTTTAAGCAGTGTGCTGCGGGTGATATAAAGCTTCGATAATTAATTTTCCAAAGGCTTTGTTTTTCCTCTATTCAACTCTTTCTAACTACTCCCGAACGTCTAATAATGGTTCAAATAACTAAAATCTAGTCTCTGCAATATTAAAAAATATGTATTTGTAACTTTGTTTGGCTTTGGAAAAAAAATATCGGGCAATGTGTTTTTTAAATTTTCCTATACTTTATATAAAATTAAATGTATGATTCTTTTTGGATTTATTACTCATTTGTGCTGAGAGTTTAACTTCTATTTACTCAAATTAACGCTACTCAATAACTTTTTAATAACTTTTAAAAGAATCTTTGAATTATTTTTTCAATTATGCACAAAGCACCACTCCCACCATTAAGCTGATATTACCTAAGTAGGTTGCCATATTTTCCACGGCAACATTTAAAATAATTTCCAATTACACACACATTAAACAGTAACATATCAAAAGAATTTCAATAACTCCCGCCACTGACACGAAGCGATTAAAAGTTTCTTAAGAGTAAGATGAATGCCTGCGTAGATGAGAGGCGGGGTTTGAAAAGCATGTGTGACATGAGACAATGCAAGTGAGGTGGTTGTGAAGCGGAGGAAGTAGAGGCTGATTACTGAGAAGAAGAACTGACAGCAGTTATAGAAAGGTGGCACCAACAGTAGAAGCTGCTGGCGTGGAAGCTAAGCGGAGAAAGCTACAATTGAGGTTTATATATATGTACATATGTATGAAATGTTATTTTTATGTATAAACATGAGCTTGTGTGTACAAATATAGGCTTTTCAAAAAAATTTGTATCGAAGTTAACGTGTAGAGGCAAGTGGAAAATGACTTGAGCAGCGCGTTTGTTGGTAATTTTAAAGCGGAAGGCGTGTGGGTGGAGATGAGTGTGGCTCAGAAGCAATTTCACATATGTACATATGTGTATAAGTGTGCATAACTGTCACATAACCTTGGCAGACTTGTCTTTGACTTTCTATGCACGCATTTCTGCTTTGGCAACAGCTCATCAGCTTAGAAGTTGTTTGATTACAATGAATGCCTGCCTTCGGATGCTGGCGGCTGGGCTGCTTGATGGCTGTTTGGTGGTGACGCCGGCGCAACAACCCTTTACATTTTGTAGTTGTTTTAAAATTTATACACATTTTTGTATGGCAACTTCTTTACGCTCAAACACACACATATAAAAATATATATTATACGTATGTGTGCACAAGCTCCCAAACCAACAACAGTGCTCAACAAAAGTATGTAGCAAGTAGGCAGGCTATCAAAAGTGAAGAAGCAGCGCATAAAAATGCAAAAATACACACCCTTGTGTATATGGGCGGGGGAAGCAGAAGCTTGTTACGTAAACATATTTGTGGGTATGTGTGTTTGCTAATCATTAAACGCAATTTTGCTCAGATGGCAATTAGAAGAAATTGTCTAATTTTACGTATACATATGTATGTATATAGTTATCCATATGTATGTGTATGTGCCTACAGAGTCTTAGCTAGGCCGGAGTAGGCTGCTTATGTAGTAAAGGGTTTGACAGCACTTAAAGAAATGGAAAAAACTGAAAAGTTGTTGTATTGTTTTTATTTCATTTGATTGGCAGGCATGTGGAAAATCGAAGAATCTCATTTATGTAAATGAAAAAGTGGTACAGTTGGTGACAAAATATGCATATATACCCGTGGCGCTGCCTTCTATTTATAAGCAATGCTATTTTTATTGAAACTCACTGGCAGCTCCGATACGAAGCACCTTAATTTCACTTTTTGTTGTTGGGGGATAAAATAAGTAGATGAAGCTAGGCACATCACTACATATAGAGGCTTGTTTTAGTTGCTGGCATACAGCTTTCATCAACAACTTCGCTTAATTTATTTATTTTCGCGCAAACCTGCAGTTATTTGCAGCATACATTTAGGCGTTTTGACTTCTGGAGGCCTTGTATGAAACTCGTATCACAAAAATTTTAAACTGCGTACACTTATTTGTCAGGAAATCTAAAATTTTCATGTATTGCATACTTTTATGAGCTAAATTATATAACTCATCTGCTCAATCGTGCTTGATTTTGTTTATTTTTTTTGACAAAGCATGAGGGAAGCAGAATCATTAACAAAATGTGAATTTATAATCAAAATCATTAACAAAATGTGAATTTATAATTTCCCAAAATTAACAAATATGTGGGTATATAAACTTTCTCGGCGCACAAAAGTATGCTTTGCGCTTATGTGTACTTTCATTTGTATAAATACCGGCGCAGACCACAAAAGCAAAGTCGCAAAAAAGTCGACTCTTTCAATATAAACCAACAAAACGCATATCTTTCTATACACCTGCTACATATGAGGTCCTTGCATATGATATTCGTAAATCTGTATCCTTTTTTGTAGCTGCCGCTCAGCAATCATTTCGTTTCGTTTTTCAAAGCGTTCTGTTTACTATCTGAATAAATAATTAGTCCAACAGAAGATGATGTGTTCGAAAAAAGGAAATATTTCGCTTCGTACACATACGCTTTGGTCTTAAGTCCGCGCCCAACCCCGAAAAATCAGCTTTGATGGATATCTACGGCACATATACCCATGCCTACACATACCTTTTAAATGTGTGTCTACTTTTTTGTGTGTTACAGGTATGTGTGGGTGTTTGCAAGAGATGTTAATGATGTTTGAAATTCAAAAAGCAAATATTGTTAAAAAAGGTTGTATTTAAAACATGCATTGGTCTTGTCGTGTACCTATATATACACATATTTACATATATTTTAATATATAACGGTATGTGTGGTGAATGCAGGAAATATGACAGCTAGCATTTTAATCAAAGAATGTGCTGTGTTTTATATCATATAAGCAGGAATCTATAGGTTTATGTAGGATGCTGAACCGCTTTTATGGTTATGTTTACCTTTTGCAGATAAATTATATATTTGCAGCATTTTTTCTTTGCTATGTATGGCAGCTAATGCTCTTATGCTCTTACTACTAGTATATACTGTTAAGAAAATTTTAAATTTTATGCAAGCGTTTGTTATTTGAGTAAATATAGTGTTTATCGGTGTATCGTTTAATGTTTTCCGCTTGCTGCGTTGCCCGTTATGGATGAATGCCTTGTATAAGTTCACAAAATTGTTCAGTTTTGATAAGCGAGAAATATATAGCGTGTTTTACAATTGGTTTACTATTTTTTACTGAACATGTTCCGTGGAGAATGTTGATCTTATAACAATCAATACAAATTTTAATATATTTTCATGTTTTTGCACCAAAATGCCTTCGCCAAATGATTTTTTTTTTTAAAAATTTTGTATCTAATCTTAAATTTTTTGGCATTATGTTTAGTGTTAATAACAATAGTGTGTGGTTTTAATATATTTAACGCTTAAAAGCTGCCTAAAATAAATGAAAAATGGTGCGGAAGTATATGGTAAAGCATTTTTTCCTCAAATATTATGCATGAATTTACATTTTACATAATTAATAATTAAATATGCACCTTAATTTCACTCACATTAAGCTTTTTGCGTCAAATATTAAGCTTTTTCTCGCAAAATATCCACGCCACTAGCCTATTCTTTAACTTTTCATCAAATGCTTTCCTTCCGTACCGTTTTCTAACTACACATCTAACAACAATAGGCAAATAATCTTCATAAATCAACAGAAAAAGGTCACTTATTAAAATTTTTTGTTAAAAACGTGTGTGGGTTCCCGTCTTTTTTGTAAATTTGCGTTCAAAAAGATGCTTACATTCCTTCAAAGCTATGCAGCAGCTAATAATAATGCATATTTAATTAGTACTAATTAACCTAAAGGCTAAAATCGACCAAGTACCAACACAACCACATAAGCTAGACACACATACAACATACACGCGTGTGGATGTATGCATTTATTATAAGGATACTCAGCGTTAAGGTGAGCGAAGATGTGCCTGAGTGAGTGACAGCTGGCTGGACTGGCCACCAATGGCAGTGGCAAGGAACAACAGCTAATCATGGTATTAGTAGTGATAATAATAGTATGTAGTAGTATATTTGCGTATAAGTTGTAGGTATGGAGAAAGTGGTGAGGGAAAGAGCGACATATTTGCTAGAAGCAGTGAATTCAATTTTCTAGCACACGTATGCGCTCAAATATGTGTTAGTAATGGTTACATAGCGCTGTTTGTGTTAGTTTTGCGTTAAGCGTAATGACTCGCATGCAACGCGCCCATAATTATGCTATGTACATAGGTTACGGGCAAACAATAGCCTTAACGTATAGTTATTTGAAGTAAAATGCGTTGGAATTCGACGAAAAGCTGCTGTAGGGGCTTATAATTACAAAGAAACGTTTGCAGGTTGTAATTAATGCTTGTGGAAATTCTTGAAAACGCGTTTTTGAGTGAGAAATTTATCAGTTCTGTTACCAAAAACATTTATAATTTGAGTTTTTTATTATATATCATGCTAGATAATCTTCTGTTTGGCTTTTAGATACTTTTAAGCATCTGAAAACGCATGCATACTGAGTTTTTCATAACAGCCTAAGTGTAGGCCACAATTTTGTTTATAAATTTTTCTTTAATTTCTGGAAAACATTAAAAACCTTAGTCTTTTGTTATATGTCATGCTACTCCAGCATGCGCTAAGCTTCCGCCCAACTTTTAGACCCTTTAAAGCATTTGAAAACGCTTGCATACTTAGTTTTTCATAACAGCCTAAATGTAGGCAACAATTTTAATTATTTAATTTTTCTATGCATAATGCCATTATTTTTATTAATTTATCTACGCTTTTATAAAGCATGATAGCACATTTTTGCCTATCTTTGACACCCCCACTTTAGCTCCTCTATTTATAACCCTCTCTCACCGTCACGAAACAAAACAGCAATTTCGTTTATTAGTTGATTTTTGCCATTAACTTTTGAGAAAACAAAGCGTACGTGCCACGTAACCCTTTTTTATGCCAAATGTGAAACAAAGATAACCCCACACTCGTTGCAACCACAAGCACCCCCATTTCTATTTGCACATAACCTCAATACTGAAAAATGTTATAATAATTTTTCGGCTTATCCTTATTATTACATATGTATGCGTGTGCGCTCGGACCATATCAAAAATATTTCGGACGCCATTTTTTGACCATTTCATTTTATAAGCTGCCACACACCAACAACCCTCCAACCCCAGTACACCTGTAGTATCCGTATTGTTGTTTTAGAAAACAATAGTTGTTGTTGCTGCTTTTATTATTGTTGTTGTATGGGAATACATCAAAAATTAACGCGTGCACACATGTGAACCTTTTTTCATTTGCCTAAAAGGCAGCTGAAAGGATGTCAGTACCATATGAATATGTGGTCAAGGAAAATTTGGGAGCAAAACAAAAAAATACGGCAGTTTAGAAAGCACATTTTAAAATTTTTGTTAGCTATAAAAGCTTATTAGAATTTTTCAAATATTTGTATGGAACGGCCAAAGGACATAAAAAGGTGCACACATCAAGTTGATTAAGGTAGCAAAAATGGAATTAATGATTAGTATTTGTTATATGCTTAACGGGGGGTATCATCCGACGAACGCTGTGTTAAAATATTTGAAATGCTTCTAACTGTGCCAATGACTAGGGTAAATTGATCATTTTTTGTGTAGGATTATGCGCTGTATTACACTGGGTATGAGTAACAGTTTGTACACTTTTTTGGTGTATGCAAATGTTCCGTTACATGGTCAGATAGGCGATTTGGATAAAGGCACGTGGATTACATTAAGCATAATATAAACATAATGATAATGCCACGAAATGTGCTGGTTGAGGTGAATTTATCTATGAAACATAGTTGGTTTTAAAATTTTCTATATATGGGAGCTTCTTAGAAGAGCTCTACTGTCAGAACGTAGTTTTGAAATGCTGTAGAAACAGGCTTGAGACAATTTATTTGGTTTATGCTAATGGAAACTGCAAGAAATTTTGTTTTATTTGAAGAGAAACTGGAGACATGAACAACCAAGGAAGCAATGAAATAACTTTTTTTGGATAAAGACACGTAAATTATATTAAACATATTATGAACATAAAGACATTGCTTCGAAATTCGGTGAACTTATCTATGAAACATAGTTGGTGTTGGTTTTAAAATCAGCTATATATAGGAGCTTCTTAAAAGAGCTCTACTGTCAGGACGTAGCTTTGAAATGCTGTAAAAACTGGCTTAAACCCATGTGTTTGACTTGTGCTATTGGAAACTACAAGCAGTTTTGCTTGGTTTGAAGATAAACTGTAGTTATGTGCAACGAAGCAAGCAATAAACGGCTTTTTATAATTCTAATACGCTTTAAAAAATATAAAAAAAGAGCTGTACTATCGGAATATAGATTTTAAATACTTGCAAATTGTCCTTGAAACAATTAGTTTGATCTGTACTTTTGTAAAATATAAGAAATAGTGCTTGGTTTGAAGAGAAACTGGAGTTATGAACAACGAAGCTGGCAAAAACGAGTTTTTATAATTCTCATATGCTTCAAAGCAGTTTTATCCATACATTTCAATAGTCGAATTAGCACATTTCGATGATTTTTTACACAATTTCAACTTTTGTTTTTTGAGTTTAATATGATATTCAAAGTATATATGAGAGAGACAACTTTGTTATGTTAGTTTAAAAAAGTGTGTTTAGATGTCGTTTCAAATACTATCCGCAAAAAAAAAAATGCCGAAACGTATAATTAGTTGCGGCTGCTTTTGAAAAAGTACAATAGTTTTCAATTTATGTTGTTATATACTTCTAAAAAGAGCTTTTATTTTGTTTAACATTGCATTTATAAGAAGATTCGTTTATAAAAACCGTCTTAGAACAAAATATGACTACCTTGCTTCCATTTTCTGCTGTGAAAGTCCTTTTAGAATTTTGTTTGGTTGAATACTTCGAATAACTTCATAAAAAATCACATTATCTCAAAATGTAATTAAAGTCTTCGATCAAATTTAATTTAATTTTAATTTTATATACAAGTAGTTAAACATCTATACTCTTTCTGTATCCCAAAAAACTAAATATTTTATTGCTATTAATATCTTTCTTGTTTTATACCGTTTAATTCATAGTTGTATATGCTTCAACCAAGTCGCAAACCAACAATCGCGTACTTAGTCTACCAATTTTGACTCAAAACAATTACTTACGACTGTATTGGCTCATTTCATTAGTTCTCCTTTTTCCAGCTTTAAAAGTGAGTATCTCTTATTACCACTTGGCTCTAGCAACTTTCCCCAATTTATTTGCTTAATTTCTGCTATCTTTAATTAAACAAGCGACAAGTAAAGTTTGAGAAATCCCAATCAAAATTTCCAATCAATTCATTAGAGAATGTATCCCAAGTACGCCCAGTACGTCACCTTGGGTTTGGCAACCCCGCAATGGCAAGGCATTTCTTAACTGATCCTTAACGCTGGCTACACGTGAAACGGTAATCAAAATCGACATGCCTTAAATCTCTACAAGCATTTAAATACAACATAAATGACATTGAAGGTCGCTCTATACATATACAAACACACATACATACATATACAGTACAATACCATATAGCCTATACCTATATATATACCTATATATAGTGTAGTACCACATAATAAATCTTTACTTTATAAGCTGGTGTGCAAGGTTTGTGCGCCTAAAAGCAGATATGCATAGCGTGTCTCCCCCAAACTTCAATAATAGTTAGCTGAGCTGAGCGTACGAGAGTGGAGGTTAGCGGGCTGCAATCCTACAATTGTGTGCGCGCCAAACGAAAAACATTTCGTGTATTAAAACCGAAACGAATTAATTAAATTAATTACAATCATGTCTTATTAGATTGAAAGACGTCGTCTTCGATTTGCTTGACTCAAATACACTTATACTGGAGAGTGTAACACTACTTAAGCCCCACTGCCAACGAAAGCACTTGTGTCACGTCAAAGAGTTAGCGCAAATGGGAGTGGGAGTGGAGGCGAGCGTAAGGGAAGATGTGTGTTCTGTGCCAATAACGGCAAATTTTATATGCGCACATCATTTATAAATGCCTGATTTGTTATTTACAAAATGTTACGTCGAAATTCCTGCAACCTCACTCTACCACCAGCATCAAACACACATACACACACACATATTGAAACGTCCTGTTTGGGAATACCACCGCTTTGAGTGTTTGAGTTGCTGCCGGCAAATGCTCCTTAAGGACTTTTTGATTATAAAGCTACAATTTACCGTTTGTGTGTGTGTATGTAAGTAGGTATGTGTATGTATATGTAAGTTTGTATATGATTGTGTATGTGTTTCCTAACAAGTGACAAATGACATTTGCTGTGCGCCTTTGCTCACTGCTTTAGCCAAATTATTGATTGGGGGTTGACGCTGGCAAACGGTTATGGTGTTTGTATATGTGTGTGTTTGTGGCTCAAAAATCGAAATGTAAAAGATTGTCACATCAATTTGCTCTGTCAAATGAATGACAAATGAAAAGGGTAGAACTAGATATTGGAGCACGAAGCAATAGATGCTAAATGGATGTAAGTTAAATGGGTGCGCAAAGCAGCCTGAAAAATATGTGGTTTATAAGAATAGCTCAATTATAAAAATTTGAACAAACTTTGCGTTTTCATATACATTTTGTGACTAATAATAGAAAAATTCAAAGTTGTTTAGATGGATCAACTATTTTAAAAGTTCACAATTTTTCACGAAAAATTAACACGACATGATCTCATGTTAAACTCCAAATGCCGTGAGAACATATCAAGCGTTTGCAATGAAAGCCAATGTGTAGTAAACTATAGGCTTTCAACTTACAGTGAAGTGCAATATTTCAAGCCGCGCACAAATATCAACTGTGTTAGAGCCAAAGCTGTAGTGAAACTTATATAAAACAATCGTAGTGTTAAATAAAAATAAACTTACTTATATTTTAAGCAAATATTACATGTTGTTAGTTATGAAGTCCACATAGTCTTTATAGAAAAAACTCAAAAATAATTTATAATTTTAGCATAGGTGGCGATCTCATGTTCCAAGCTTTGTAATAATAGAACATGGCCATAGATTGCATTTAAATGTATTGAAAATTTTTCTAGAGCAACCAAATTTAAAAAAATCTTTACTAAATATAGGTTACTTAAAAAGACAAATACGCAAACAACAACACAGTAATGTCTTGTATTAAACAATGCGATTTTGACCTAAAATTTACTCTAACAGTGAAGTCCAGTGAAGAGATTAGTTTCAGTTTTTTGCAAAATTGCATTATCGTAAACGAAAAGTGTACATATTTCAGAAATGAAAATCAGTTTAAATTAATTTTCTAATAATAAAAATAAAACGTATAATCATAAGCATTTTCACTTAATTTTTGTCATAAAATTTCTTTACATACATATTTCTACTGGAAAATACTAAAAGTGCCAATTCCAACTGCATTTCCTACAATTTTCTAATTGAAATTTTCGAAAATAATTCAAAAATATGCAAACCATTAAATTTGCATTGCGTAAAATATGCCATAAAAACGATGCATATAATTTAGTGTGGCTATAAAAATGAAAACACGCATTTTGTGATATAAAATTTGTACGACCATATAGAAAACATAAAAATTTTACAATTCCCCAAGTCACACGAAAAATAATGCATAGCAATTATTGGTGCCAAAGTAAAAGCAGCGCAACGAAAAACAATTGAAATGCAATGAGTGGCGACAAAAACAGCACGCCTTTGCAAGGGGAGCGTGGCATTTATGGTTGCACGATAGCAAAAACTACAAATTAAAAAAAAAGTTTTTAAAATGTCAAAAAACATTGGAGTATAATAAAATTTTAAATTTTTCAGAAAAAAAAATATTTATAATTTAATATAAAAATTATATTTTTTAAAACTGATAAAAAACTCAAAATTTTTAATATCTCAAAATCGAAAATTCTTAATAATAATTTATCAAATTACGAAATTAAAAAAGTTTTGATTAATTTTGAAAATGCCACTATTTAAGTTCAAAATACTGTTTTTCAACATGCAAAAAATTTCAATTTTCGAAATTAAAAAACTGATTTTCAAAATATCGAAGTCGAAAAATTTTATTTTTCGAATTTTCGAAACTCAAAAACTTTAATTTTTGAAACTTAAACACAATTTTACTCTGATTGATTAAAATATTTTAATTTTGAAAATTGAAACTGATCATTTTCGAAATTTCGAAATTAAAATATTTGAATTTTAAAATAATAGTTTTTTCATATTCAACAAATTTTTTTTTTTAAACTCGTAAAATTATGAATTTATTAAAACAAATATATCCCTAAATAATTTCTCAAAATTCAAAAAGTAACTATTCATAATTTCTCAAAAATTTACTAAAAGTGCAGAAAGATAGAAATCAACATTTTTATAGCTAAAGAAAACTTTACTTTACGAGGTCCGAAAAAATTGATTTTCGATTTAATAATCATTTTTTTTATTTCCGAACACATTTCAGTCTTTAATTACAGAAATATCTGTTAAAATAAATTCTCAAAACCTAACCCAAATGTTAATTTTTCATAATTCAAAAAAACGGAATTTTCGTAAATTTCGAAAAAAATATTTTTTTTTAATAAAAAAATGTTTAATTGTGAAATTTAAATTTTAAATTTAATCTAAAAATATTAAATTTAAAAACATACTTAAAAAAATTTAAAATTTTGCATTTACTCCAAGTCATTGCGCTGAAACACTGGCACAGTTAGCAACATATGCAAATAACTTTAGCCACAAATAGCAAAAGTGTCACTAAGCGCATCTGCAGCATATACAAACAAACTCTTGGCGGCCTGAGGCGGCGACGGGAGTATTAAAACATTTGGCAGCGCGTCTACGCTACACTGCCAATTAATCAAGAAATTCTTAAATAATTATTTGCCTATTTTTATTAGCAGCCAGACAAAAGCTGAAACAGAAATCGTTAAAACACAACAACAACAATAAAAAGAACAATACAAAGATTGTTGTAGACTAGTTGGAGTGCATAAAGCAATGAAGTGATTTGCAGGATATTCAGCTATTCAAGTTATATGGAGCATTGCATGTAGATGAGGCGTGCAAGCGGCCCCTACTAAAGCTATAGATAGCCGGTCAATGCTGTGGCACTTACGCCAGAGTAAGCAGATTTTAGTGAAACAGCATGAAAAGCAACCAAAAAACACCAGTTGCATGTGTAAGTGTGTGTGGCAATTGCAGACAGCAAAGATTTTATGAATTGTTTTGTGTGTGGCAACAACAACAACGGTGGCGTATAATAATATGCACAAAATTAATTAATGAACTGTATATAGAAGCAGCGGCGACGGCAGCAGTGGTGACGGCAGCGCTGAATCTTTGCCGACGCAAGCGGTGGCATAACAAATTGTACAGCATTATAAGGCGTGTAAGCGCGTTGCAGGAGGAGTGGTTGGGGGGGAGTTTGCGGAGCGCGACACAATAAGTAACATTGTTGTAGTGCACTTTATTAGCGTGCAAGAATACGCATGTTTAAAAATACTTATTTACAGCAAATCACTTTATTGGCGGCGCGCAGTCAATGGGCGAACGAGAGCGGGCGCGTTGAAGAGAAGAAAAATAAAAGCAAACACTAAAACAATGAAATTAACAAAAATACATTTTTGGTTATTTCTAGTATTTTTTGTTTTTGTTGCATGCAACAAAATGTGGCATGTAAAAGCAAACATTAAAACAATGAAATTAACAAAACTACATTTTTGATTATTTCAAGTATTTTTTGTTTATGTTGCATGCAACAAAATGTGGCATGTAAACTTGTTAGTTTTTGTTGTTGTTGCTATACTTGTTGTGACGAGCCACTATAAATTTATAGTTATGCCGAAGTATGGTGGAAGTGGCATGCAACACAAACACATGCACAAACAGTGTGCCACACAAAGCATTAGCAATAACAAAGGCATGCAACAACAATGTCTGGCCCAATAAATTGTCGATGACAAATGCAACGCAACGCATAATAAAATTTACCAAATGCAACAAAAAGTTGCAAGTAAGCGAAATAGAATACATAAATACAACAAAAAAACGCATATCAGCTGCGCGATTTTGTACGCCATAGACAATACATATAGACAACGACAACTAAATTTTGAACTCACGCACACACACAGAAATAGTGTAGGGCACTGTTGTTGCCAGGCAGCTAATGGTCGCCGCCATTTTAGTATGCAGTGTATGAAAAATTGCTACAAAAGCAAAAAAAAAAAGCTTAAAAAAAGTATTTAGTAGCAACTTTGATGTCTAATCCATTTGCAGAGGCAGTGTGTTGTTGTAGCAACACAGCTGCGCTTGTCAATCATAAATTGACAATAGTTTCAAAATGTTTTGTGAAGCCTCTCGTTGCTCACACACACACACATTTACACATCTATGTGTATGTAAGTAATTATATACATACATATGTGCCTGCTGCCTATTTTATGTGGCAAGCTATTTGCCTAATGACTGTGTAATGTGTGGGAAAGATCAACGCAATTTAGTGGCATGCAACAAACATGCTTTAAGCAGCAAAAACATGAAAGGTCGGCAAAAGAGTGGCGCAATGGTTAAAAGAGAAAGCTAGATATTGCAGAGGAGCTAAGAATGGAGTTTTCACACACTGAAAATACTTTTAAAGAATAATAGTTCTTAGTTGATGTTGTTGCAACATGTAGTGGATATTTTCAACGTAGATTTGACAATTATTTCGAAATTTGTTTTCATTTATTCGCGAATGTACACACAGATGGCTTCAAAAATGCTACTTTGAGAAGTATATTTAAATATAAATACATGTTTTCGGGTTTAGGTTAAGTAAAATTTTTTAGAGTTTATTTGAAAATATTTTTGAAAAAAAATATTATTTCTTATATGATTACGAATCAAAAATTTAGTTATTTGAATATTTTCTTTTAAATTTAATTTTTTTTTATATTTTTAAAATGTTTTTGAAAAAAGTATTAATTAAAAATTCCATTAAATTTGGAATATTAATTCAGAATTAAGTTATTTGAATATTTTTTTTTAATTTAAATTTTTTTCTATTATATTTTGCACACGTCTTTAGAAAAAATTTTAATTAAAAATTCCATTAAAATTTCGAAAATGAGTTTTTTAAAATTTTTCTTCATAAAAAAAAATCACAAATTTACAGAGAAACTTATTTTTTTTCATTTCGTTTGAAAATTATTTAAATTGAAATTTTGTATATTTTTTACATTTTTTAAATAATGATTATTTTTATAATTCTGAATTTTTATTTTTTCGGAGGTTTTTTTCACGCTTTTATTGTTCTTTTTTGTTTCTAGTTTTCAAAACAATATAATTTTTCAAATTTTGCGATTTTAATTTTTAAATTTTTTCCCAAAAACATTTTTTTTAAATAAAATTTTCAAAACTTTTCAAAATTTTAAATTTTTTTTTGTTTAATTTAAGTTGTATATATTTATTTTATTTTTTGATTATTATTATTATTTTTTTAATTTTAAAAGTTTGTTTTCGGGAAAAAATTTTCAATATTTTTTGTTATATTATTTAATATAATTTTTCAATATTTTTATTTTATTATAGCTTTAAATATTTTTTAATTTAATTTTTTGTGTTTAATAAAGCAAATATGCCTACAAATACACAAGTGTACAAAAAAAACTTAAATCATTACATAAATACCTACATACTTGCAACATCGTCTAACACCTCACATACTGTTATTATTTGTTACTTCAAATCTATGCAGTCTGTATATAAACCGTTATTTGTTGTAACTGTTGCGGTTTATTTGTTTGCTTGCTTGTTTTGTTTGTTTGCCTGCGAATTTCGACTGTTGACTGCCTATTTGTCTGCAACAACACACAAACAACGCAACAACAAACAACAAGCAGCACGCCCACGCCCTTGAAATCAACACTCACATACACAAACACACTGATAACAGTGGCGGTGTGTTGCATATGCAAAAACGCGACGTGGCTGTCATTAACTTTGGCGGCATTGGCCAGCAAACTGTTGCAAATGTGGCGGAATTGTTGTAGGATGTGGCGTGATGGCAGCCATTGCTAGCTACAGTGGGTTTGGGTGTTTGCTGCTCTCTCGTGCTAAAGTGTTTGTGTGCCTGTTGGTGATGGTGTGAAAATCGCATTGTTGCCTGCGCACATTTAACTGTATGTAAAGTTGCCTGCTTGTCGCCGGCTATTAACGCCTGCCTGTTGTCCACTTCATATCAATTGCAGGTATAGCACAACAGCAACAAAAAACACAAACATGTGTATATATGTACATCCTTTATATATGTATATATGTGTATGTGTATGTGTATAGAGTGTCGCTCACACTACAACTACAACAACCAGCGAAAATGCGTAACGCGCCGCATTGCTGTCTGTTTGTGGTGTTGTTACGGTTACGCCTGGACTTAGCCTTTTGGCTGCATTGATTACGACTCCCCTTAAGCATACGCACATACAAACTTATATGTGCGTTGCTGTTGGGTGGCGAGGTCAGTTGCTGGTTGCTGCGTTGTTTGGGGGCAGTCTGCAATCACTCTTGTTGTTTTTGTTGGTTTTGCGTGAAATTTCGCGGTCATTGATACAATTTGCGGCTTTTGTTGCGGCGCGGCATGTACAACATACGCTACCAGTCACTTGCGTCTCGCTGCGTGTGTGTGTGAGTGGCTGAGGTGGCGCAACAAAATTGTGTCAATTGCATGCAACACGCCTGCTGTGCCGTACGCTAAGCACTTGTACATGTTGCTGTGTCTGCTGGTGGGCGGCATGTGGCAGCAACATGGCATTTGCACGCATTTACGCCGATTTCAATGTCAATTTTTCGTGTGCCGCCTGCTATGATTTACCGTTTGCGGCCGGGTTTGGGTGCTTTGAAGCGCTTATTTGCCTTTCTATGCCTGTGTGTGCTTTGCCCTTGGCTGTAGTTGGTGGCACACATGTTTGTGTTTCAATTAAAATTGCATTTGCCGGCGCATTTAATTGAATTTATAGACTTAACACGCCAAATGATTATTAATGTGGGAAAATTTGCCTTTGCAGGCGCACATTTTTCGCAGCAGTTTGGGGCACGATGAAATGAAGTGAGTGTCTATTAAATTTGCATTATTTGCGAAAAGCGAAAGTGTGTTGCAAGTATGATTATTATCGGCGCTAACGATTTATTGTGCGAAATTTTGCAAAAGTGACAATAAAATCGAAGAAAAAAATTTTTAAGCGACTTTTGTTGATACATAAATATAAATTTGTTAAAACAAATACAACTTCTACTAACAGCTTGCCACAATTCGCTGAAACAAATGCCTCATGTGAGACAACAACAACAACAATTCATATATGCATATACGTTTTGATTTATAAACTGTTGTCTAGTTGATAAATTGACAAAATGTTGAAGAAAAGTCACTTGCTTGCCACATAGCCACTTTAGTTGCATTAGCTGGTGCTGCTATAGCCTGCTTACAGGCGCAGGGCCAAAGTACCTACAAAGGCGCGCAGAGAATGCGTCAATTGCACTGTCTAGTCGCTTGACATATGCAGCATGACGGAAAAAAACAAAAACAATGAAAAGCGAAGAGCTGTGAAAAGCAAAAACAACAATAAGTAAGCCGCAAAGCAGCAAACATATGTAAGCTTGCGTTGCACATAAGCATTTATATAGCCATATTTTTGTATATAATGTTTTCGCAGCAGCAGCAACAACAAAAACAACAAAATATTGTGGGTATGCGTCGCCAACTAGACAACAACAAGTTGCGTGTGGCAAGAAAATACTAAAAGTGCTGGAAAATGTCGCGCACACTCCATATGTAGCAACAACAAGCAGCATTTATAACGCTAAGGCATAAGCAAGTGCATGGCAATTTACCGTTAGCTGTTAAAGTTGGGGTTAACTTGAGTTGATTTTGCTTTTCAAAGCAGTTATAGATGCTTTTCAAGCGCAACTACCATATACATATGTATGTAGATATAGTATGTACATATGTATATATAGTATAAATATATGTATATGTATATGCAATATATATGTGTTGGTGTTATTGCATTTTTTACCTAGAACAAGCATTATTCATGCACAAACAAGTCTTGCTGCACGGATCCATACTTATTACATGAATACTGTGAAAAGAATTGTTATTGTTGTTGTTATTACTGTTGGCTAGCTATTGTCGCTCACTGTAAAACCGCAAATGTTAGGCAAAAGTAGTTTGTGTTGCATATATGATTGCATTGGTAGACGAACAGTATACTACTATAGTTGCGACAGCTGACTTTGCAACCTTTTGGGTTTGTATGTATGTAAATATGTTCATATGTGTAAGAGAAGAATATATAAATGCAAGAAAACTGTGAAAAAGTTGTTGGTGAGTGCTTCCTGCAGCAATCAAAGCCAAAAATGCCAAAAACAAACGACGTTGCATGAGTATGTGGCATGCTGTTGTTGCAAGCGGCACTTAGCAAATAAAATATAAATAAAAATACGAAAAACGAGCATATGAGCGCACTTTAAAAAACCAAACAAATGCAATAGTTTTTACCTAAATACCAGCGGACATATAAAAATGTGAGCTCATGACCGCACATGAGTGCAACAAATACACAACAAACACATATACACAAGCTCAATATTGTATATGTGCTAAAAACTGGCAATACTTTGCTTTGTAATGGTAGGAAATGCCAACGCGCTGCGGCTAAGCTGCTCTTGAAGCAGGCACACATACACACACACACACACTTATATGTTCATCTATGTGAATTACCGTTAGAAAACTGTATAAGACAATAAGCGCCAGCAGACAAATAAACCGAAATGCGAAATCTGCTTTACCATAGAGTTATCATGTATGCACGTGTATGAGGGGGTGTGTGTTGTTGACTGACTGCTTACGCAGGAAACGGAAATCGGATGTTGGCAAATGCATGTATGAGTGTGCTGCATGCAATCCTTGCGCTGATGAAGTGCCAGTTGCCGGCAGAGTGAAAGATTGAAAATGCGTATAATTTTCACCAACTTGCAATGTCATGCATACAAATGTTGCAAGTGTGGTAGCTATATAAATTTTATGTGGAGCGCATGTTGTGTTAACATACATACATAACCACAGCAAACCAGCAAATATAATAATCCAAATACAAGCAAATACTTGCAACTTTCGCCGCTTGAACTTTGTTTCCCTGCAAAAACATGCAAAAACCGAATCTTTGCTAAGTTCCGAAAGTTGTTGTGGCAAAGGCAAAAAATAAGAAAACGTGGAATTATTAGGCACATATCCATATATTACACAAATTTCTACATTTGTATGTAAAGCATGCAGCTTCTGTTCGCTTGTGGCATTTTAGTATACGCTTGTTGCTTGAAAAAATATACGTGCAACAAATATCAAATTTTCGCCAGAAGTAAAATCAACTGAAATATTAATAAATAACATGCATTTTGTAGCACAAAGTTTAACATTAGCGAACAGTAGTGGCGATACTTATAGTGAAAGTTAATAAGGAGTGCTTTTTTTAATTAAATTTTTTAAGTAAAAATTACAAAAAAAGACAAATATTAGTAATTTTTTAAAATTAATTTTAATTTAATTAAACAAATTAAATTTAATTTAATATTTAATTAATTTTTAATCATTTTTATTTTTAATTAAGAAAATTATATATATTTAATTAATTTATAATTTATATATAATTAAGTTCAATTTTACTTTAGAGTTATTATTTAAGTAATTAACTTTAGTTAAAGTTAATAAATTAATTGTCATTTAATTTTTTTGTATTTTTCATTTTAAAATTAACTAATTTTTTAATGAATTATAAAATAACTGAAGTTAATATATTTTCTACTAATTATTATTTAATAAGTACTAATCTTTAACTTTTTAAATTAATTATATTTAATTAGTTATGGTTTTCACGTTATTTAGTAATTTTGCAATTTATCCTACTTAATTAAAATAGATTAAAGTTAATTAATTGTCATTTAAATTTTTTATAATTAACTAAATTTTTTAGATTACAATAGAATTAAATTAAAACTAGTTGAAAACTAATTTATATTTAATTAACTTAAATTTTTCCTTTTTTATTTATTTTATCTTGCAAATATTAATGAAAATTAATTAATTAACTGTCATTTAATTATTTTTTTTCAATTAATAAATAAGAATTTTTTTTGTATTAAATAATTTGAATTAATATATTTTATACAAATTATTGAGTAGTAGTAATTTTAAATTTTTCATATTAACTATATTTAATTAATTACGTTTTCTAATTTAATTAATTTGAATTTTGCAATTCGTCCTTAAGTAATATAAGTTAAACTTAATTAATTGTCATTTAATACTTAAATTTTTTTATTATTAACTAGACCTTTAAAATTATTTTAGAATTAAATTAAAATTCTTTTTTCAACTAATTTATATATAAATTTAAATTTTTTAATTTATTTTAATTAATTAATTTTAGTTGCATTTAATTAATTAAATAATTATCATTTATTTTTTTCTTTTTATAGTTAACTCATTTCTTGTATTGAATAAAAATTGAATGAAATTAATATTTTTTCTACTAATTATTATTTAGTTGGTATTAATTTTGAATTTTTCAGATTATTTTGTTTTAAGCAATTTTAGTAAATTAATTTGCTTTAATTTAATTTTGAAAACTTAAAGTTACTTATTGCAATATCATTAGTATTTATTAAAATTGTTTTATGGCCTATGATGTGAAAAATAAATAACTGTATATTAAGTATTTTCTAAACTTTTTGATATTTGAACATTTCATCAACGCTTCAAGAATAAAGAATTAACCGAAATTGAAGATTAAAATCTGAAAACATAAACATTTAAGCTCAACTTAGCGGATGCAGATTCTCCCACGCCATTCAATTCAATTCAATTTCCTCTACAAAATTTCGAGGCAAACTTTTTTTTTTGTGCTATTTATACATACATATGTATGTATGTACATATATGCCGACAGCATAACCGCAAGCGTGCAAGCTTTTGGGCATTCATTCATTTAATAAGCAAACGCCAACCCCTCTATTTCGCTGTTATTGCTGAAATTCGATCGAAAATTATAATTAAATGCTTGCATATCAATTGTGCGAAGATGCGCAAAGACGCTAAGTTCAAAACTCCACTATATAAATTGTATATACATATACATATGTATATGTACACACACTATTTGTATACACGCCTGCTGCGTTGGCGTGCCGCAGGCAGACAGGAAATCATTTTTGGGATTGACAGCGGCGTTGCTCGAATAAGTAGTGACAAAGAACAAAAAAAAAACTTAAAAATCGAATATCCAAAGCGAACTATAAAGTATGGAAAAAATTTGCAAGCATCGAGCGCAAATTTATGTTTTTGTACAACAAATGATGCTGCATTGTCAACGCCTGTCGATCGAACATTTATTCTTCCTCTTTTATTGCGCTTATCCCAGGCCTTAATGGCAGCTAAATTTTTGGTATTCAAAATTAATGAAATCAACGTTTCGGTATTTCAATGACGAGCACTGCGAATTGATAAATCGTGGCGACAATGAAGCTTTGCTTATGAAGGTTGTCGATATTTTATGGCGAGTGGCAAGCGCGCAGCAAACAAAGGCGACTCAGCACGTTTGCGGCATGATCGATGCAGACGCTTGTTGCTCAATATACTTGTATTTTATGATATTTAATATACAATGAAGTGCTTTATAGCGTTTCCTGTTTGATGATAAATGAAAAATAATGCAAATACAAAGTATATTATAAAAAAATTGTAGAATAGGTAGCAAATTTTTTTGGCATTTAAGATGTTATAAAAAGTGCGGGGCTCATAAACTTAAAATAAATATTAAAGTTGCAACAAGAAATTATATAAAAAAATCAATAATAAATAAAGTAGTCATGAAAAGATAATCTAGTAATTAATTCAAAAATTAACTAATTAATTAAGTAAAAATTAAGTAATACTTAATTTCCAATAAGTAAATTTCTTCATTTCGCCAATTTTAATCATAAAAAATTACTCTGGTAATTAATTAAAAAATTAATTAAGTAAAAAATAAATAGTTACTTAAGCAAAAATTAAGTAATACTTAATTTTCAATTAGTTAATTTCTTTATTTCAGCAATTTAAAAATTAAATTAAGTAAAAAACTTTATTTAATTAATTATTGTTCCTTTTTATATTGTAATTAATTATTAATTTTGAAATAATTATTATTAACCTTTCAACTAATTGATTAATTTTTTTAATTAATTATTTTTAAGCATGTTCAATGTAAATTAAAATAATTATTTATTAATCTATTAATTATTGTTCCTTTTTATTTGTAATTAATTATTAATTTTAAAATAATTATTATTAACCTTTCAATTAATTGATTAATTTTTTAATTAATTATTTTTAAGCATTTTTTAATGTAAATTAAAATAGTTATTTATTAATCTTTTAATTAATTAATTACATTTTGAATTAATTATTTTTAATTATTTTGTATTTAACAATTTTTTAAGCTTATAAGTGAAAGAAAAAACTAGCTAAATAAAATTCCGTTTCTGTAATGTAGTTTTGTATGAAAATGCCGCTGAACAAGATGCCAGACATCGGCCACAGAGTGGGTTGCGACGCATGATTTAAACTGCAAATTGAATGCAATCGAGTGTCGCATAAAAGCATACATATGTACAACCAAACAATGCCACAAGATGCTGTTATTAACAAAAATAATTTCCGAGCCTGCGTCTGAGCGCTGAATATGTCGCTTGAGCTGCTCTCCCATTGATATTCATGAATGTCAAAGGCAGTGCCCACAATTTGTTCGATGCTGGTGACAAAAACAGCAAAAAAGCGAAAACGGATCAAGATCGGCTTGTTGCCACGACGACGCGTTGTCTGCTATTGTTGCTGAGTTGATTATCGAAGTTAATTGAACTGTGTGTAGACGTTATATACATATGTATGTATGGATGTGTGTGTATATAAGGTAGATAAGAGCTAAGTTGCGGCAAGCATATAATTTGCATAAGATAAATGCTTGTTGAAAATGTTAAGAAATATTTATTTATTGAAATGAATTAAATGGTGATTTAGATAGCAAGAAAATGCAGCTGGTGCTATATATGAAATCAATTTCAAGCAGTGGACAAAAAATATGTTTTACCTATATTTTTTTTAACTGCGAGTATAAACATATTCCAATATATTTTTAAGAAATAAAGTTAAGTATTCAAAAATAAAAAAATTTTATATTTAATTTTTTATTTTATACAAATACATATTATAAAAGTTAAAATTTTTAATTATTTTTTTTTTAATATTTCTATATAAAACAATTTTGCTGTTTATACATATGTATTTTTTAGAATTATTGCATCTAAAAAAATTTTTATATAATTTTTTAATAATTTTTCTGTTATTTCTTATTACTTTTTATACACTAATTTTTTTTTAAGTCGTTTTTACGACATCAAAAAAATATATTGGTATTTCAATGATCACTATTTTCTTGAAATATGTACATACATATGCATATGTATTTTATGCAACATGCACACTCATTGTACCCCACATTGTCAGTGTCCTTTATGACTTCCGCTACTCATTAGGCCTTTCCTTTAACAATCGCATTTAATTCAATGCCTGCGCGCATGCGCTGTCAACTGCTCGACTTACGCGCGCAAATTGTGTACGGCTGCTGCAGCCCACGCAGTTGAAAGAAAGCAACGACAGCCGAACTTTGTCACAAAACAACAACAACAAGCATACTGTGTACGATTGCCCTTACGTGGGTTGGTAAAAAAAGTTGGTTTCTTTTATAATTTTTTTATTTCGAAATTTGAATTCAAAAATGATTAAAGTGCCTGCTAGCGATTGTGCAAAGTGTAATAAATTTTATGTAGACGGCGCGTAAATCAGTGGTGATTGTGTATACTAGTATGATTTTTGCGAGAGGTCATAGCAAGGTACGGTTATGGTTTAGTTTTATTTTAGTGGTATTAAGAGGGTTTGAAAAGAATATACATATTTGCGAGAGATTTAAGGATCTTCCGTGTACAAATTTTATATATATTATGCTTAAAGTGACATTAAATATAATTCTAATTTGTCAATTTGGATAATACCTACTATAATATGCAAAAAACAAAAAATAATAATAATTAATAAAAATTAAAAAATCAGTTAAAACATTAATTAATAATTAATAAAAAATAAAAAATCAGTTAAAACATTAATTAATAATTAATTTAAATTTTAAATAATAAATAATAGTAATTAAAAAATAATAATAATTAATAAAAATTATAATCAATAAAAACTTAATTAAAAACATTAATTAGTAATTAATTTAAATTTTAAAATTTTATTTCTATCTAAAGAAAAATAATAATAATTAAAAAATTATAATTAATAAAAATTTAATTGAAAAAATAATTAATAATTAATTATAATTTTAAAATTTGAATTTTATCTAAAGATAACATTTAAAAAAATGTAAATTTTTTTAATTTTTAAATTGATTTTATCTAAATATAACATTTTTAAAAAATTGTACAATTTTTTTGAAACTCTTCAATTATTTTATTATTATTTTTATTTCATGTTTTTTTTTCATTTTTATTTTTATTTATTTTTCTAGTTTTTTTTTATTTTTTTAGCTTTATTTTTGATATGTTTTATTTCATGTTTATATAATTTTACTTATTGGTTTGTTATAATTTAAAAATAATTAATTGTACAGTTATTAATTATTTTGAAATGTTAAAATTACCAAAAATATTTTCGAAAAATTTTCACGCATTAGTTCTTAAATATTTATTTCTATTTGAAGTGTTGGCATTAAATGTGGAGCTCAAGAAAATAATTGAAAGATAATGTTACGTTATTTTTAAAATATTTATTTGTTTTTTTATTATTGAAAAATTAAAATTCGCAACTAAAATTTTGAAATATTTCTTATATTAATATTTTTTATTTTTTTTTTTAATAAAGTAAATTTTTATTCCGTAGTAATAATTTTTAAACAGCTCCTACATTTTATTTTATTTATTTTTTAATATTTTTTTTTTAATAATTATTATTTCATTTTTTTTATTAATGAAGTAAATTTCTATCCTGCAATAATAATTTTTAAACGGCCCCAACTTTTCTCCTGCAATTTTATATCTTCCAGTAGCAAAAAAATTTGTTTCCAAATATAAAGTAGCTCCACCAAAGTGTTAAACTTCATCCAGCACCGCGTTCAATCAGCCAACAAAGCATGACTAAATTTGCTTTCTTGTCTATTGTGACCGCAAGGCTACCCAGCATCAACGCCTCTGCGCAAGCATAAATTACATACACTCATTTTTTTATTTCAATTAAAGGCAATTTTCAATTCATAAACGTTGCTGCGGCTGATTTACACCTCGCAACATTTGCTGCTCACTTGAAAGCTGTCTGAGCACCTTGGCGCAATGCATGGCTTTCTCAAAGAAATCGTGCGCCTTTCATTGATTTTGTGCCACGCTTTTTTGTCATTATATTTTTTTCCATATTTCGTAACCTCGCTCCCCCGCGCGCTACATATTAGTAACTGAAATTTGCTTCATTCATAAGTACGCGTTGCATGCGTGGCTCCATATAAATATTTCATATGTGCACATGTACGAGTATGTATGTACATGTATGTGTTTGTTTTTGTAAGCGTGTCGCAGACCTACAGCATAGCCTTGAATTTAGAGCAGGTTCTCGCTGGCATGAACTCCAGTTCCTTAATCTACATACAGTACAATTATGTGTTGTTATTGTTGTCGGCGCGGCGCCTACAACATATGACGTTGCAAGCACGCGTCACCTTTAAAAGTTGCACTTTTCGCGCGCATAACGTCCAAAACTTACTAACAATGCGTTACAAATCGGTGACTGTAAGGGCGACATAAAAAACACAAAACTGCAAAGAAAGAGGCGAAGGCGACGCGAAAGGGCCGCGTACCTCGAAAAAGCGGCTCAGAAGGTAAATTATGCAAAAAAGTGCGCGAAAAAACTCATAGCTTGGATATTTTTCAACGAGCGCTTTAAAAGACGCAGCGCACCTACTTTTTGGCTGGCAGACTGACTGCTTGGCTGGCTTTGTTACTTTGGAGCTGGTTTTGCTAGACGCGTGGGCGGCTTGTCGTGCGCTTATAGTTGGCGCGCATGTGTTTTGTGGCACGAAGCAAGCGCTTTTTTAATGTTTTTTATTTGTTTGTTGTTTTTTTTGGGGAACGTATGCCTCTTCACAAAAAAGTGTGCGATTCTTGCTCGTTTTGTTAGTTTTTGTCGTATTAAATTTTAGCAAGCCTTATTCATATGTATGTGTGTGTAGAGTTTTGATTGCTCCCCTTTGTACATTTTTTGGTTTGCAGTTTTTAAATTTTTGTTGTTGTTAATGTTATTGTAATACTCTTGTTGTTATTTTTGTTGTTTTGAATTTTTGTTAATGTTAATTTTTTGTTGTTTTTATAAGTAATGTTGCTGTAAATTTTGTGTTTTTATAAGCTTAGTTATTGTAAATTTTTTTTACTGTATTTTTCAGTTTTTATGTTTTTTTATAGATTTTTGTTGTTGTAAATTTTTTGTTGTTATAAATTTTCTGTTTTTTTTTTTTTTTGCTTCGTTCTTTATATTACTTTATAATTTTCTTCAAGTTTTTTCTCGCGTCTGTTGCCTGCTTTTTGACTGCAACTGCGTGTTGGCTGCTTGTTGCTTCATTGTTGCTGGCTGATAGCCTGGTTGACTGCCACACAGGCCTTTTCATGAATGAATGCCAGGTGATTTGTTTATGTACAAAAATTTTTTGACATTCAAACCTGATTTGTTGTTGTTGGTTTCGGTCGCCGGATGAAAATGAGCATCATTAGCGCATTGACAATGGGGCAAGTATGAATAGAAGGCACAGAAAGTGGTATGGCGTACGGAAGCAAGCGTCTGAGCTGAATGAGAGGCGTTGGAGAATGAGTGGAAAAGGTGGCCAATAATAATAATGAAAGCCGGTTGAGCTATGTTTATACAATATTTGAGGAGTATGCATAATTCTAACCTTAAAAATTTTTGTGAAAAAATATTTTTACGCTCAAAAAAATATATTTTTGTCAGAAATATATGCAGTATTCGTAGTAAAAATAAGAACAAAGCTGAACTTCATCTTTTTTTAATTACAACAAACAATTAAGTTGCATATTTTTTACGCTCTCTTCAGTGAAAATGTTAGAAAATTCATGCAAGCTCGCACAGTGCTCAAAAAATTAAATATTTGAGTGGTCTGCACTAGTTGTTGTTGTTTTTACATTTTGTCAAATCCCTTTCATAAGCAAACCTTAGCCCTGTTTATGTTTTAATTTTTTATTTTTACTATTTTTAGTGTTTAATAAAAACAAATTGTATTGCTTTTGTGCCACTATCTCTGGTTGTTGTTTGCACATTCTTTTTCCCGATATTCAGAACTTTCTTTTCGTTACTTCAAGGTTTGTGAGTTTTTTACGCATTTCCATTATCTTCGTTGGTTACTTGTTGTTGCTGTAAAGTCCTGCTTCTCAATGTCATTTAAGAGCGTCGTCCGCACTCACGCAGGTGTGGTGAAATATTTAGTTGGACCAAGTGTTGAGTTAAGGTATTTTAAGAGTTGCCAAGTTGGTTTTAATTATGAAAGTGAATGTTTGTTTTTGAAATTTTTTTAGTTTAAATATGAAAGTGAAATATTTTTTTATTTTTTTTAATTGTAGAAAATACATTTTCTCCAAAAATGTTAGAGGTAAATTATTAAGGGTAAAATGATATATTTTTCTTACGGTTTATGTGATAAAACAAGCAGATTTTTTGCATTATTTACAGCATAGCAATCGAATAAAAGTAAATTTATTTACGTAAATCAGGTTAACCAGTTGTTCTATATAGATATATATTGTTTTTTAGGCTGATTTTGATATTACTTTGGAGAAAAAATAATAAAAAATTATTTTAAATGGTTCTGTTGTTGGTTTAAAAAGTGTGTTTAAAACCTGCTGATTTCTAGCTCTTTCCGCTTAAAATTATATTTGATTTAAAAATAATGATAATAATAAAAACAAAATTATTGAAATTAAAAAAATAATTAAAATTAAAAAAAAAAAATATTAAAATTAAACAATTTATTAAAATTAAAAAAAATTGAAATAAAACAAAATTAAAATTAATAAAAAATGTTTAATATAAAATTTAATTTTTTAATTTAAATTTTTTATTCACAAGTTGCACAGAATTTTTTTTATTTGACGCTCGTAGTTCAATAAGTTTTTCAGAGCCTCTGCGTTGTAGGCTTAATGTATTCTTATCAGCAAAGAAATTGTTAAAAAAATATATATAAGGCATTTACTTACTCATATTTTAGCATGCATTGATAAAATATATAATTTAAAAGGATGTTGTAGTTGTTTACCTGAAAAGAAAAAGGTAAAAAGTAAGGTTAGAAATTTGTTTGACCAACGGGAAAAATTTATAATTAAAAAATTTGGTGATTTTTGTTTGGATGAATTTATAACGGAGTAAAACATTGCTTTTTAAAAAAAATTCTCTTTTTATTCTTCATTTTCTTTAACAAAATTTGAGTTTTGGTTATAAAAATGGTTATATATTGGTTATATCTAACAGCGAAGGCTGAAAATTTTATGCTACTTATGTATATGTTGTAGTGAATCGTAAGCAATATATAAAACCATTTTAATTTTTTTGATGTTATTTTGTTTTGCATTTTAGGGGGTGATATATACATAGGTCAGCTGAGTTTCCTGAGTATATCTAAATATAAGCGAAAGAGGTGCTAAAAGGCTAAACTCTTTATATTTTTTAACCTTATGGGTTATTATAAATCAAATAAACACAGGTTTCTGCACTTGCCTTCAAAATTGTTCATAAAACTCAAAACTTGCCCTATGTAGTAATATTTTTGCTACTAACGCGCACATAAGTCACGACATACATACACTTTTCTTCAAACACACTTATAGACAAGCGATATAATTCACATGAATATCAAATTTTCGTTTTAAAATATTGTTTGGTTTTATGTGATTAATAATTTTGTTTTATGTTATTAATAATATTATTTTATATAATTAATAATTTATTTATATAATTATTATTATTTTTATTTAATTACAATTTTATTAAATTTTTTTTGTATTAAACATATTTTTAAAGCGCTATATATGATAATAGTCACTCTATATATGTATATATGTATGTTTTTTCACTTTATGCACACACATAAAAAAATTTTAATTCACTTAAGTAATTTTCAACACTTCAATAGGCAAAAAATCACAACTACGAATTCTGCGCGCATACACACATGCATGTACATATGTACATATAAGTGTGTGTGTATAAGCCGCGAAGCCATCAACAACGCTTGAACTGAGCTTGAAATTAGCCGCACAAACTACAAAATGCGCAACGCAACGGCGATATGAAGTGATGATGTGATCTCGGTGTTGTGTCTTGTATGGTGTTGGGTATTTAACTCGTCAAATAGCAATTAACAACTGATGCAGATAATGATATTTCATCGAGCAGGCGGCGGTGGCAGCGATACACGATAAACACATATGTACATACAGACGTACGTATGTAAATATGACAATGCGCTGCGGCGCACAACTACTACACAGTAAGCTGTGACAGGCTGTGTGCGGCTGATGAGCGTTAAATTAAAGCAACAACAACACAACAACAATAAAATATGAAGTCAATACAAACAAAAAAGTGGCCAAAAGCTGTCATTTGTGTGTGTATATGTGTGCTTATACCTTTACATATGTATGTTGTTGTTGTTTGGGCATGTATGTGTATTTGAAATAATGTTCAAAAATTATTATCAATTTTATTTGTATGCAATAATAAAGTAGCTAAAGTCGAAAATAACACATCAACTGAGTTCTAGATAAAATATATTTATGTGGCTGCATGTGTATGTGCTGTATTTGAGTAGTAAAAAATATAAGCAGCAAGCAGTGGCGACAGTCAGCCGACAGGAGGCGGCAGTAGGCATAACGGAAAGATACAATAATCATTCTTATTTGTTTTAAGCAAGACATTTTTTTGTGAATCCATAGGTATATATATAAACATATGTTTATATATGTACACTTATATACCTATATACAGCTATACTCAAAACATGACAGCCATACATATGTAAATGTCCTACGAATATATATTTACTTACTCAAATATAGCTTAAGATACATACATACATACATACATACGAAAATATACTTATGTATGTATACATATGTACACATATACCTAAAAATTTACATGTACACGCAAGACGCTTGCTTAAATTCATATAAGCTCCACGCCTGTGTGTGTGTGTGTAATATATTGTATGTACATAAGCATTTAACTGTTTATATGACTTTGATTGCATGACTGTCATGAATTCGGATTGGTCATAAATTTGAGCAGCTTTCCAGCTAAATCGCTTACAATACAAATGAAATTATAAGATTTTTATTGTTTAAATTGCTTCACAAAAAGTTTAACGCGTTGACAAAAATACGAAAATATAAATGAAAAACAACAACAAACACCGCGAAGCCTTAAAAATTATTTACTCATAAGCATGCTTAAGCAAGCAACTAAGTAAGTGATTTTTTTTTATCAGCAGCAGCTTAGCATTTGCGTGCATTAGGCGCGTACTTAATCTTGAAGAAGAGAAGAATTATAAAACGTTAACTTCGTTTGCACCGAAGCTATAATACCCTTCACGGGTGCATTTTTTATAGTATAAAAAGGTTCAAAAACCGCTTTCTTGATTTATAGTGTGCAATTTGTATGGCAGCTATATGTTATAGTAATTCGATCTGAATAATTTGTTGGGAGAATATACCGTTATTTTTTATAATATTGTGTGCGCAATTTCGTGAAGTTATCTTTTCACATAAAAAAGTTTTCCATACAAGCTATTGATTTTGACCGTTCACTTTGTATGACAGCTACATGTTATATTGGTTCGATCTCAATCATTTTATTGGAGATTATACCGTTATTTCGGATAATAATGCATGCTAATTTTCGTGGAAGTAGCTCGCCAAAGAAAAAAGTTTTCCATACAAGCATTTGATTTTGAACGTTCAGTTTGTATGACAGCTACATGTTATAGTGGTTCGAACTCAATCATTTTATTGGAGATTACCCCGTTGTCTTGGAAAACAATCTGTGCCAAATTTGGTGGAAATAGCTCGTCACATAAAAAAGTTTTCCATACAAGCATGTGATTTTCAGCGTTCAATTTGTATGACAGTTATACGCTATAGTGGTCCGATCTATATAATTTTTTCGGAAATTTCACTGTTGTTCAAGGCAACAATTTTTTTCCAAATTTGGTGGAAATAGCACGTCAGAGAAAAAAGTTCTCCATATATGAATATGATTTTCAACGTGCAGCTTGCATAGCAGCAATAGGCTATAGTGATCCGATAATGAATTTAACGTTACAAGCTTCAAGACATTTATTATGCTCTTTAGGGGTATAAATGATAGAACAACAAACAAACGAGGCAACTCATGCGCATTTATTTAAGTACTTTTGTTAGTGCACATATTTTGGGCGCGACAAAAGTTACCAAGAAATTTTATGTTAAAAAAAGATAATTTAACGCTTATTAAAGGCCTACCTGCTCGCCACTACTTATTGGCTGTAAGTTTGAAATTCACAAAAAAACAACAACAATGCACACGTTTGTCATGCCATGCGGTGACTGCGCTCGTATGCCGACACACACTTTACATGTCAGTGGACGCGCGATAAGATAACGTATACGCCAGCGCTTCCCTACACCAGCGCTCATGTACATACATATATCATATCTGTATGTATGGGTTGTGTGTACACAAGTGCTTGTCTTTTTTGTTTTTTTGCTGTTGATAGATTATTGCGTTTAAGCATTATTAACGGCATATTATTATTGTTATTATTATTGCTTACTGCTCCATTTAAATAGACTTGAAGCTTATAGATAACGCAAATAAAGATATAACTGTAGCTATAGATATCTAAAATGCTGATTAGATACAGTTAACTGACAGTGCATACATACTGGCAATACGCTGTTATCCAACATGGTGCCTGGCAATAATTATAAACAATTTTGAAAGATTTATTACGCCATAATGTCGTTTCAAAAGGCAGAACAACAACAATTAGGAGTGTTACTTACATATACACATATCTATGACGTATACGTACTAGCGCGGCATCATTAAAAATATTTTAAAAAAAGTTTAAATATTACTTTCCTGCTGCTTTACTATTATCAAATTTATTTCTGCTTTTGTTTTTGTTTCTTTTTTCTGGTTTTTAGCTCTTTTCTGCCATTTGCTGCCTGCGTGTGAGCGAGTGCCAAGTATCTCATGCGGTCCGATAACACTACTATATACACCCTATTTGTTATTGATAGGCAAAAGCGAGCGAGAGACAGTGTGTAATTGGGTAGCCATTATTATTGTAGCTGATTTCTACTACGTATAACTACAAACATACATACATATCTACAAATATATGAAGGTATGTATGTGGCTTGGAGCTTGTGTGCTGTGCTGACGTGCTACAAATGAGGCATTTCAAAATCATTGCTTTAATTAAATAATCAGTTTACTTCAAGAATTTTTAGTATGCCTTTAAATGTGTGTGTTAATTTATAAGGATTTATTGCTTTGTTGGCATGTGTGCATACATATGTATGTGTATTAGAATGAATTGCGCAGCGCCATTTTTGATTTTGTATCCATTTTAATGAAGTGGAAAAAGCCAAAAATAGAAATTTATAAAGTGGGCAGGAAATTAGGCAATGGACATTTAGAAACTTTAAATGTATGTACATATAAATGTACATATGTATGTACATATATATTTGTACATACGAACTGCAACTATAAAATTTAAATAATTACAAACTACTTTCTTTGTCGGTCTGTTAATATGGTTTTGTAGATTAAAAATTCTTAGCGCACAAAGTTTGTAAGACTTGCAACTATTTTCATTTTTCGGAGTAATGTTTTGACTTCAAAATGATCTTTATAAAGCTGTTAAAATTATTGAGTGTATGAAAATTAAAATTATTTTGCTAAAAGCTTCCAAAAACGACAATGAAATTTTTCGGAGTAAAATTCGGAGTTAACAAATAACAGTTTCCGCAATACTATTGTTGTTTTTAATGTAATCACTACACATTTTTGCTAATCATTTCTTCCGGATATAGTCAAATTAGTTGCTTGTCGGCATTTTAAAATTTCAATGACTTTAAATAAGGTGCCAAAAGTAAATAATACGTAAATTTTTTCCTGTAAAATGGCGTTTAAAAAGTGTTAAAAGTACTGAGTGTTTGCAAATTAAAAGTACATTACCGAAAACTTGCAAAAATGACAATAGAATTTTGTAATAGAGTTCGGAGTTATAAGAAAACAGTTTGAGCAATAGCGATTATATTTTTAATGCATTTACTACACAATTTCGTTTGTTTATGATTATGATAAAAAGTATATTACCGAAAATTTGCAAAAACGGCAATACAATTTTTTGGAATAAAGTTCGGAGTTAAGAAAAAACAAGTTGAGCAATTATGCTTATAATTTTAATGCATTTTCTACACTATTTTTTTGCTTATGAGGCTTGGTTGCATTAAAATTAGTTGAGAGTCGTAATTTTATAAACAATTTTACTATCACTAAATATTTTTTTGTAAATCAAACCTTCGGCTATAATCGCGTAAGCGGTGTCTACGCCAATTAAGAAGAAGAAGAAGAAGAAATCAAAACTTTTTAAGAAATAAACTTATTTCGCGTAATAAAATATATTTATTATTACTATTGGCTAAAATTAATATATTTGGTTACGCGAAATTGAATCAGTTTGGGTAAAATTTTTTTCGGAGTCTAGTTTTTAACTGATTTGCAGCAAAGTAAAACTTATTAACTAAATGTCGAGCATGGAAAAACAACAGCTGCAATAAAAGTAGTAGCGAACAGCTTTAAAAAATTTCGGAGTAAAATTCGGAGTTTTCAGTTTTGTTTGTGTTGCTTTTATCATATTGTTGCTGTTTCAAAGAGATGTAATTTTCGATAAAATGTTGACATATGTATTTCATCGGTGTGCCAATAATTAATGTTTAGCATAGAAGTTTGTTTAAATATTTTTACTAATTTTAAAAAACAAGTTTAATTTAAAGTAAACATCTTAAAATAAAAATATTTCTAAAATAATTGATATAAAAATGCAGCAATGATTGCATACACTTAATCTCAGTTTTATAGTTGTTGGTGCAAAGTAGGCGTTGGGAGGCAACCATGCACACCTACACACAATTAACAAATGAAATCAAGATGCGGCGCACACATTGGTTGAGAGCAGATATTTGGTTGTGCATGAATTTTGCGTGTGTCTGTACGCATTTCCAATAAAAGCCATAAAGTAATGCTGCTTATATGTATGTACATATGTAGATACAAATACACGGACGCACAATTACATGTGTACATATGTATGTATATATGCAAAAGCGAATAAAAATGTATAAAATAAACGGTATATAAATAAGCATCGGTCATGTACATACATATGTATTGAGATTTATTCAAGTGTGAGCTGGAGGGCGTGAGTGTGTGTGTGTAGCTGTGCGAGCGCATGTTTAAGTGTAGGATATCGTATATGAAGAAAAAGGTAATCTCCTCAATGATGGAAGGCAAAGGTGGTTGGGCGCAAGAGATTAAAAGAATGCTGCAGAAGAAGCGAAAGCAGAAAAAACGAACAGATATGCTTATATAAATGTATATATACATATACATATATATTTTAATGTCGTCATGTGCGCGCTAGCACATAAATCAGGAGCTACAGATTTCACATATAAAGGACAAGAGCACCTACCGAAGCTCTCGACTATTGAGATGGTATAAAGTAGAATATAAAGAAATGGAATAAAGCAAACATAACGAGTATTTATATGCTATTCAATACATACAAAAGCGTACACCAACAAAGCACATACAATTAATATATACAAACCATACATACATACATGTGTGCATGTGTTGGCGTGTGCGCTGTATCGACCAACCGACAGCTCGCCCATAACCACTTGCAGACAGATCAGCGCCGAACGTGTTGGCGGCATACGCTTCAGCACCTAAAAGTATGCTGCATATGCGCACATACGCACGTTCTATATATGCGGCACAACAACACAAGTATTATCATATAAAAAACACATACATACACACATAAGTCTTTCATGCACGTATGCGTGCTTTCTACAAGCTCCTACGTGCCCGCCGCCAGCTATGTAATTATGCTGAAAGCTACCAACGCGCCATCTTGGGAGCAAGAAAAAAATGCGAAAAATAAAGCAAACACATACCTATATGGCTAAGTGTGAAGCAAAATATAAAAAAATACATAAATATTTATTTCTTTTGCACTTCACTGAAGCGCACTTGAGAAAATCAAGAAAATGCTGGTGGGGCAATAAACGCCATACACACACTCATGCCGCCGCCAAGCAATGAGTTATTGTTCATGGTGCCGGGGAGGGCGCATAGGGCAGTGGGGGTGCAAATGCACTTCAATTGGATGAGTAAAGGTGGCAGAAGTCAGTACGAAATTGCAAAGTAGTCGTAAGATAGATGGCAAGAAACAATTATTTTAAAAGTAAGTGTGGGGGAAATATAAAAACAAAAACAACAACAAAATTGTAGATGAGAAATAAATGAAAAAATAGAAAATAAGTTAAATGTCTTAAGTAACAGTATTCTGATGCCTATAGTTCTTTAAATAATTTTTTCAAATAGAAAAAGCTAAGAACTCTTTAAAAATAACTTTATAAAATATCTTGCTCAATTGTAAAAAAACATATTATACTTGTAATAAATTAACAAAAAAGCAAAATATTAAATAAAAAAAGAAGAACGGACTAAGTAAATAAAAAATAATAAGAGATACCTAAAAATATAGAAAAAATAAAAAAAAAATATGGAAAATTTTATTTATACATTTTTTGCAAATTTAAAAAAATGAAAAAAAAATGGTTTTACAAAATTTAATTGCGGATTAGTTAATAAAATGTACAACGTCATCTAAAATGCAAAATAACGTGACATCACTTTTCATAATTTTACAGGCGAAGGAAAAACGTTATAATAGAAACCACTCATATTGAAAGAAAATTTGAGTTTTGGTTATAAAATGGTTAAATATTGGTTATTATATCTGACAAGGATTAAAATTTTTTTGATGATACGTTGTATTGCATTTTAGGTGATGACATAGTATATATGATAAACTATAAAGAACATTGGAAAATAAAAAGTGGTAATAAATAAAAAAATAGCAAATAATAATAAAGAAAAAATAGTAAATAATAATAAAGAAAAAATAATAAAAAATAAAAATAGTTTTTGAAAATGTTAAAAGATTAAAAATTTTTGCAAAAGTTTATTTAAAATTTTTTGTTTGCAAATATGAATTTTAGTTTCTGTTCATCAAACAAAAAATGGTAAGAGTTAGCAAAAAACTTTTTAATTGTTTTTAATTAATTTTTTTTAACTTAAATTTTTTTTTGGAATTTTATCCAAACATTAAAAAAAAAATTATAAAAGATATATAATTTTTCATATTGATTAAAAAAGATCTAGATATTTACATATGCATATATCATATCTCCAAATATTTATATACTGTTTTTCTAAATATTTATTTCAATAAAATTTTTTTATCCGTAAAAATTGGTCTAAAAATTAATTTAATTTATTTGAAAATACCTATAAATATCTTTCCCCGCAACTAAAGTACTTAAATTAAATTATGCTCAATTTAAAACAAAACAAAAATTATTTTATTTTTTTAAGTGTATTTTTGCATAAAAATTCTTTGAAAAAAGCACTTTTGCCTATAAATATGTAAATAAGTATATATTGTTCTAATGAGTGCAAATAAATTGCTCTTAAAAGATCGCAAAATATTTTCATTTTCAAATAATATTTTTTTCTGAAAGATTTCGCACGTTTTTCTTAAAACTACCCAACATTTTTTTTAAATTTATCTAAAAAATTTTTGCCCCTAATAAGTGAAGGAAGCATCGAAGAATGCTTTCTCTTCAAATATCGAATTTAAAAATTTATTATTTGTAAAAATTATTTTTAGTTTCAATTTATAAATAAATTTTACCTCAATTATCACGATTTATTTGAGAAATATTATTATTTTTAATTTAATATTGTGCAGCCATCATTTTCTAATTTTTTATGTCCGCTTGCTATGCTTTTTCTTTCTTGTGCTTTTGTAATTTTGTATTGTTCTCTTTGGCGCCGTCGATTTTTTCTCAACATTATTTTCAACATCACAGTTATTCCTATAGAGCAAATTTCATATTAAAAAAGCAATTTCTTATCCTAAATCGCGAAATCGCGCTCCACCACCATTTTTCTTCGTTATCTAGCGTTATTAAAATCACGCTGTCACCAAACGAATCTTAGTATCATATGTCTTCGCTAATCCCAATCGTCACTTAAGCGAGACACACTTACTTTAATTCGTAATATGCGGCTCCCGCGCCTTTCCCCATACGAAAAAATAAGCAAAGAAAAAATACAACAACACAGCACAAGCACGCTTATTGGATTTTTCGTTGAAGAAACAGTACACACATACAACCAGCCAACAACAAAGCGCTCACAAGGCTTAGTGGGTGCACCTACCATATGCTAGCGAGTGCTCGCACCCATGCGCACACCCACTCGCAGCGCCGTAGAGTCCTTTAGCCCACTCAAGTGTGCTGCTGCGCTGAAGTGTGCTGGTTTGTCACGCGAATCAAGCGCATTCGTCGCTATAGATGGATTCCCAATCGAAATCGATGTTCGTATGTACCGATGTGGCGGTCGTTTTTAGGTATATGCGCTTCTTTTTACAACGTGTTTTGTGTTTGTGTGTGCGCGTGCATGTGTGAAGTATATAAGAAATGCTCGAAGGTTTTTCTTTCTATTTTTTGTGTGTTATTTTTGCCACCATTTGGGGCAAGTAGCGGGGGTTTTCGTTAATTTAAGAGGCTGTCACCACGTGTATATATGTAGTTACTATACATACATATATATAAACCGTTATATATGTATAAGCGCTTAGCGCTTTACAAGAGGGATGATAAGTACGGCTCGAAGTAAGAGCAAACGCTTGCAATAGTCGTACTTTTATGTATGTATGTGTGTGTGTGTCATCGAGAGCTGGCGTCGCAAATCGAAGTGCTGAAAAATCGACGCGGAGCAGCACAATAAAAGAAAGCAGCCAGCGCACAAGCTCAAGAAAAATGTTGTAGTAAATAGAAAGAAAAAATGGCGGGCGACAAAAAGGAAATATACACACACACACACATGTACATACGCTAAACGTGAAAGGAAATAAAAAGAAATGTGAAAAGTAGCAAGGATAACGCTGGTGGGAGCGCCAGCCGGAGCGCATGCAGCGCTGTGAGCGTGAGTAAGCGCATGAGTATGAGTCGGCGCGCGTGTGTGTGAGTGAGAGCGCACATGTGTGCGGAGAGTGAAAGACTTTCGACTGGCATTCGATAGCTTTCGAAGCGCGCCGAGTGTGAGCGTGGGTAAAAGGCGATTGTTGGCAATAAGAAATATGAAATCGTAAAAAAGGAAACGATGAATTTTTTCCATACGAAAATTTTCAATACATAAATACTTGCTGGCGGATGTGTGGGTGGGTGTTGGAGTGTGGTATCGGGAAAAGGGCATGGCATATGCTTAATGAAATCCACTTCAACATCAAGTGGGTGGTTGGGCTGATAGTGCAAATGAATGGTTGGTGCAAAGCAGCAGCAGCAGGCTGGGAGGGGGTTGACGATTGGGTGGCGTAAATCGGTTAGGTGGGGGTATGCACGATAGCTGGAACAGGTTTTTTTTGCTTTTCTTCTTTACTTGCTGCACTGTTTGGGCATTGCGAGTTGGCGCTACTGCTGATAGGTCGCTTGGGTGGCGTACTACATACTACATACAAACATATATACATACATGTATACACACATACATACATACAAAGCTGTTAGCATAAATCGACAGTTCGCCCGGGGTTGGGCGGCAGCGCTGTAAACACAAGCAGTTGAGCGAGAAATTGGTTGGGGCAAAGTGTCTCCAATAGATTCATCAAGTCCAATAAAAGCGCTACAGTTATGCCATATCAGCGGCATACACACAGACATAAGTTTTTATATAAAAATTGCATACATATATACATATATATTATAGCAGTTCCGGCGCATTTGCTGTGCGCATTTGAGCGCACCAACGAAAATAAAAATGAAAAGGAATTCAATAATAAATAACGCAAACGATTTTTATTATATTTCAGCAACAACAACACATACATATGTATGTGGGTATGTACCAAAAATTTGCTGTTTGCTATATACCTTGCGTGAGGAGCGCAATGTGCGTGTGTATGCGCGGCGTTATCGAGTGTTATTGGCGCCTGGGCGTATGCTTCGATATGCTGCATCGATTGGAAAGAGAGTAAGCGCATATAATTTTGGGTGGCGCACAATCGGCGCTACCGCTATATGCTTTTTATTTTGGGTGTGCTTGTTGCATGGATAACAATAAAATAAGCGACAACGGAAAGCAAAAAAAAAAAAACAAAAACAAAACAAAAAACGAAAAAATGGAGAGTCAATTGAATTCGATTGGACGAGCGCCAACACAGTGGCGGCTACAACAACATTTTGCTGTTGGTTTGTGTGCGCTAATATTATTGTTGTTGTGACCGTGTAGCACGGTTGGCGTATAGTGCAACAGCAAATCGTAGCATACTTCAAGGCAGACACAGCTAGGGTGCGTCAAGCGCAGCTTCAATGTGACTATTTTTTACTCACAGCAGGGAACACGGGAATTCAATTTTTATGTTGTTACTATTTTAACGCTTTCTCCGTCAGTAAAAGCGTTGCATATTTGAACAAGTTATATATAGTATATACCTTGTAGTTTTCTATTAACTTATTTATAGACGATGGATTTTACAGTCTTTTTTTATTTGAAATAGCTTCAGGATTTATTTAGCAATATCTTATACTCGACTTAAATACACTTATGTATGTTTGTGTTTTTTTATTTTTATTACTTTTGCATATCCGCCTGAAATCCAAAGGTTTATCTCATATCTGACTGGCTTTTGCTCGAAGCAAATGTAAATTTTTTAGCACAAAGTGGGCGGGCATAATGAATTGTGCTGAAATTGGCGCTACTATGCATCTTCCACAAGCTCAAGCGCTTGGATTTGGTCCTAGTTTAAATTTAAAATTTTTGCTTCGTTATTACTTGTTCGAGTTTTTGCACGCTAATATTTTTTACTTAGTTTTACAATTTTCTAATCTTAACTTTGAACTGATTTTATTTAATTTTGAGTACAACTATTTTGCTTACAGATCTAGCTACCAAATATTTCTTAATTTTACGAAGCCTTTATATTTTATTTTTATTTTTATTACTATCTTTTATGGCATAATTATTTTATCGAGTAATAAAAGTATTAATAAAAGCTCATATGTGCTTTACTTTTTCACTTAATAATTATTTCATACATACATATGTATGAAAAGCAAAGCTTGTAAAAAATATTAAAAAAAAAATTTTTAAATTAAAAAAAAAATATACTCCCAAATTGTGCTAATACAATTTTTTATAGCAAAATAAAATTTAGGCAATATGCCTTAAAAGTTAATTGCCAAAAGCTATGCGCAGTCATTTTTTGAACTAGTGACCTTCGTTGGGTACAAGCGCTTGAAATTGGTTGCAAACATACATACATATGTATGTACTTTGCTAAAATAATAATAACGTATTTTGTATCCAAATGTGTATATTCATACCTAAGCATATGCCCCACATGCCCATTGCCTTAACATACCTAAGGTCACCAAGTGTTAATTGCTTTATTTTAAATTGGTTTGAGTGTTGAAAGTGCGCAGAGTAATATTAGGTAGTTTGTCATGGACTTTGTATTATTGTCATATATATTTTTTTATTTTCTTTTGTGATAATTGAGGTTTTAATATATTTCTAGGCTGATTTCTAATAAGATTTTAGCTCTTCTTTGGCGATCAACTGGCTTAAAATAATGAAAAAACATATTACTGATTTCCAAGTATTAAGGGCTTAAAACATAGGTATATAAAAAAATAGGTATTTAAATAATAAAAAAAAAATTTCTAGGATTGGATTAAGTATAACTAATTATTTTTTTATTTTTTGCGATATTTAAAATTTTTATAATTGTTTGACTTCGATTTCTAATTTTGGTATTTTTTTTTGCTCATTAACTGGCTTAAAATTATTACTTACTTTATTAAACATCGATTTTTAAGACTTGAGATATTAAAATATGTCTTAAAAAATTGTACAATATCATAATAAATATAACAAATTATATAATTATAAAAAATCATAAAAATCAAGATCGTTATCTCAAAAACTCATAACTTTTTTGTCATAAAAATTAAAAAAATGTATGAAATTTCCACACATACCATATATAACATACGTGTATTGACGTCCCCAAACCCACCTGCCTGACCAAGCGTATCGCATCAGCGTCACAATCAAGCGACATTCAATTCGTACGCTATTTTACCATAATTTTATTATATACACGCGATTGCTATATAAAATGGCAGCAGCAACAGCGATAAGCGAGCAAGAAAAATTACAACAATATAATATTTACAACAAAAACTGGCAAATATATTTATGTGTTCCTGCATATATCGACAAATATACACTTACATATGTACATACATATATATCCGCCACATTCAATATATTCACCAGCTTTATATGCATACCCACATATGTACATATGTACATACAGCACGCCTCACCAGCTAGTCGGCTAGCAAGCGAACTCAGCTCAACTACCGAATCATTGATGTTGCGCGCAGAGCGCACAGTACCTACCTATAGAGTATATGCTCGCTAAGCAACAACAACAGCAATAATAATGTAATTGGCAATAACAACAACAGCAAGTACAACAAAAAATGTCGTTAGCACCGCAGTCAATAACATCCAATCAGGTTTGTTAAAAATCTATCTATACTGGTACATATGCGCTAGCATTATTGTTTTTGTTATTGCTTTGTATTTGTTGTCATCGTTCGACGAAGGCACCAATACAAGCGCACACACACAGATATTCGATTTGAGTGTAGCACCACCACCACCACCATCATCAGCCGCACTATTAGTGCCGCACCGAGCAACAGTGTATAAGCGGTTGAAATGTGCCAGCTGCTTGCTCGCGTAGCGGCACTTAGTCACCACCTTCTTCAACTATCATACGGCCATTTCGTTGAGGCGCTCGCTGTTGCCGCTATCTCAAACCGTAAGCGCGTATCTCAGTAAGCTGTCTGTCTGCTCTTGCGAAGCATGCATTTGGAGTCGGCTCCAACGTAGCAGCGCGGCTGAGTAACTGAGTTGCTTGTGCTCTTTCGTGGCGCTCTGCTGTACGCTTTGAGCGCGCTAGCGCCTGTGCTCACGGCAGTTGCTCCGTTGTATTGAACAGCGTCGAATGTGGAAAAAAATATGTGATTTTTATGGCCACTTGTATTGCTGTATTGACTGCTGCTCGTCTCATTGTTGTTGGTTTGTGCCTTTTTTTTTTTGTTTTTTTTATGGCATTGCCGAAGAGCGTTGACGTATGTGTTGGTATTGCCTTTATTGTAGTTATTTTTTTCTCGCTGTGCGCGCTCTCTCTCTCTCTCTCTTTCTGCCGTATTTTTTGTAATATTTATTGCTATTGTTTCTGCTTATGACCCTCATTTATCTCGCTCTCGTACATTGCGAAATATATATGCATATATGTTACGCCTCAACTCATCTCTTTCGCTCTCACACTTCCCAACTGCGTTGGCAATGCATGTAACGGTATTATTTATGTGTTATTTTTTTGGCTCCCTACAAAGGTTGGCTCCGCGTTGCACGAAAATGCAAGTTGGGGCACAAATGACGGCGCTCTGCTGCACTAGCGCTCAGAGAAAACGCAAAAAATGGTTTTATTTGTATTTTTAAGGCGCCGAGAGCATTACTGCCTTTTTCTGAAATTTAGTAGTGACGTAAAATGAGTTGCTACTTTTTTTGATTTTGCTATAATTTTTATGGATTTGAAATTCGAAATAATGAGTTAAACATATGTATTTTTTAGTGAATACTTAAACATTTTGGATTATAAAGCTTTGATTATAATATAGCAATAAAATAGTTTCGGTTCTTTAAAGGCTTCTGTTACTAATATGTATATCTGAAGTGCAACTCTTAAGGTTCTTCGAACAGATAAAGATATAACTTTGGAACTGTTAATGGGAAGGTTTAATGTGAAACAGTCTGCCAAATGAGACCAAGACGAAATATCTTCTCTCTGTAAGTAAACTCAAAGCCATTTTCTTCTACGATTAGCGAAAAGTGAGATCCAAACAGTTGGAAATGTTTGAGAGCCCTTGAATAAGCTTTGCTTTTTTCCACTAATAAATAGTGTATCATTTAAAATTTCCGAATGTGAAAAAAATTAGAAATTTGACTTTTTATCTTTTCTTTTTTTTAGTTTTGTGATTGTAAAAAAATATTAAAAATATAAATTTGGAAAATCTTGTAAGAACTTTGTTTAAATAAGCAAATATAATATGTACATATATAAAAACCATATATTTGTGCCTTTAAAGCAAGAGTCATGAGAATAACTTGCCTGATGAGCCTTTAAAATATAATTAAACTTTATTTAAGAGCCTTTAAAATAAATAAAATTTCAAAATTTTGAAAGTTGTTCTATTTTGTATATATTTTTTTTTAATTTAAATCAAATATTTTTACTTCAAAAAATGACAAGTACAAGTCCGAAGTACTCTTCGAAAATGTATAATTATACATACATATGTATGATGAATACCTTTTTGTATTTTCCTCCTTAATTTTATGTTACTCATTACTTTTTTTATCGCTGCCATTTAAATAATTTTAATAAATTATCTGGAATGAATCGTTATCTAGCAGATTGCGGTGCCAGCAAAGGTCAATAAATTCCCGAATGACATTGCAACAAAATTCACCACAACTTGTGTTGAATGCAAGAGCGCATTACTCTTGTGAGAGCTTGAACAACTCAAATAAAGCCACTTATTAACATATGCTCAAATACGCTCACCACATGCCGTTAGTTTCGCGTGCGCTGTTTCCTTTGTTTAGTAAGCAAAATTCATTGCAGTTTTTGTATTTTCTTTTTTTTTTAAGCAGAGAAACTGAAAATATATTAAGCTGTGTGGGAAATTTTGTAGGAAAAATAGTGCAGTCAACCTTTAAATTAGGCTACTTAATCTGCGGTTTTAATGGAAAACCCAAGTATTTGTAGGTATGTACATATGTATATATGGTATGTATGTACGTGTGTGTACAGGAGAATAGCACAAGTTATCAAAACTGTTGTGGAATTTTAAATTTGCATAAGGCAAGCAAGAAAATTTGCAAAGGCTAAAAATTAATTGGCTGGCGTTGGCAATTAATCAAATACCATATGTGTATGTACATACATACATATGTATGTATGAAAATATGTATTAAAATGTAAAAAAATAAAATAAAATAAACAAAAAGTTTTATAAGTGAAAAAAATACTAAATTTTTCTTAAAAAAAAATTATATATAATTTTTAATTTTTCCATTAATATTTTATTAATTTTTCACAAAAAAATTTAGCTTTTTTATGTAGTCAGATAACTTTCTAGTAAAAATATGCAGAGCACAAGATCTGTTTAGTTTTTTTCGAGTGGCATACTGAACAAGCAAAGTTATTGGAATGTCATATTATCTTAAATAAATGAAAATACTTGAATTTTGTTGCTATTAAATTGACACACACCCTGCCCAGTATCCTACATTTTGCCTTTACAAGCGTATATAAATTATTAAAGCTGCTCGTGCGTGCGTGAATTCCATATCCACACTTCCAGCACATATATATGTACATACATAAGTAAAAAGTATATTTATGTGCATTAATACATAATCTTATTGCGTGCTTAAGCCAATCGGTCCAACGAAATCCTAAACTTTATATATAAAGGCACTTATATGGCTTCACACATACTTACGCCCACATCCTTTTGCGAAAACTTCAACATCCAATCGAAAATTCCCATAAATCAGCAGACCGCACACACACACATATATACACGCAAGCAACCAAGCGAAAAGTAATGGCAAAAGGAGCAGCAACAATGCCAAACACCAAAAAAAAGCATGTCCTTAATCCCTTTTCCAATAAATATGTACATTGGCATTGGCGTAACGACGGCAAACGACAAGCGAATAACGGCAAACAGCACAAACAACAAATGACGGCATGTTTATATGTACATATACTATATGTGTGTCCCTACATGGGAGCAAGCAAAGCTCTCGCTTCGAATTCCGCACATCGACATTTGCAGCCCATCGATAACGCCACTTTAACTCACCTCAAATGCGAAGCGGCAACACGCACACACATGCACGCATTTATATATGTGTATGTACAAGCATTTTTTCGGCTTTAGGCAACAGCATCCCCCACCCAACATAAGGACGTACCAATTTCAATTTCGATATAAAATAGTTGCGCCAAACGAAACTCACACCACAGACACGTTGAAAATATATGTATGTACAGCTAGCAAATGCATAAACACACGCACACAGACACAGAGATTTTGCAGTGGAATTGTGGTGCAATGAAACAGTCCAGCCCCGATCAAAGTTCGATGCCATGCAGGAACTGGGCGACGTAAGACGCTAGCTGCTGCACCTACATACATACACACACACTCAGTCGATTTTAGGGTAGTCCATAGTGTTGCTGGTACCGTTACCATTGCCTCGGTATGTAGTAGTTGACGTCGTCGAAGAGTCGGAGCCAAACCGATGGATGCTTTGCGCAACTGACATATTTCCAATATCATTGGTCGATAACGATGCCAGCTAACCAACCATCCGACCGTTCGACCGAGCTATCGAGTGAGCGTAACGTCAAGTATGTAGTAAACGAGCGCAATGAATGTGGAAAAGAGTAATACCATGGACCGCATATATGCAAGCCGCTATATATGTATGCTTGTTTGTATGTGCATACATAAATAACTACAAAGATGGGCGCTGGAAACATATGAGCATGTGATTGAGTTCTTATATTGCATATATATTGGCAGTAATGTACATACATATGTATGCATGTAAGTGTGGATAACTGGAATGAAAATTCCTTAGTGAAAAGGGCAGTATGAAAAAAGCAACAGAAATGCTAGTGGAGCCAGGAAAAAGTGTAGTTAAGCGCTAGGTGCTGACAGGGTGTGTGGGTATGGAGGCTGTTAGGTTTATGCTGGAGTTCAGAGGGGCTCCATATTAAATGCTCAAGCTGGCGGTGTATAAGGGAGAGTGCGATTTTTGAAGAAGCTTCATTATGGGCGAGATTTGTTAAGTTACTAAATATTTTCGTATACAAATAAATAAAATAATTTGATGTTGATTAAGAATACAAAAAGGGTTACGAAAATAAAAAAAAACTAATTTTAGAAAAAAAAAAAATAAAAATCAAAATTCAATTTTTCAAAACATAAGAAATAGAAAAATTTTTAATTTGGAAAAGCTTTAATTAAAAAAATAAATATTTGAAAAATTACAATAACTCCAAGGTTTTCTTATGTATATAAAAAAATCTTTAAAATGAGTTAAAAAAATAATTAGTTTGAAAATTAAAGGAATAAAATACTTATTTTTTCAAAAATAAACATAATGCTTGAATATTCAAAAAAATTAAAAAAATGTATATATTTTTTATTTATAGGAATTAAAATATAAAGATTTAATTTTGTAAAAAAAAAATTTGAAAAAAAATAAAATCAAAAATAGTAATTTTCAAAATATACAAAAAAAAATATAAATAAAAAATCACTATTTCAAAAATGGACAATTCAACACAATTAAATTTTGAAAATATAACAAATAAAAAAATACTAATTTTTGAAAATATAATACATTTATAAATAATTTTGTGAGTAAATAAATTATTTTCAAAAATACATAATTAAATAATTATTGAAAATAAAATTATGGCTTTCGAAAATACGGATATAAGTTTTGAAAGTTAGCAAAAGTGTAAGTTTTGAAATTTTGGAAAAAAAAATATTTCGAAACAAAAATTCAATATATTTAATTCACTTCCAGAAAATTATCCTTATATTTGACCACCAGTTCAACGCAATAGCAAAAGCCTAAGCATTACTTAAGTTTGAAGCGCTGAAATGTTTTCACAATGAAAAATAAAAATTATGTAAAAGAAACAAAAGAAAGGAAAACTACATTGAAACAAATAAAATAAAATGGGCGCTGAGGAAAGGCAAGAAAAATAGCGAAAAATTGCGCCACAACCTCAACCTTCAGTCGGTGTAACAGTTGTGTGTGGGGAAAAGCGTCAAGGAAGGCGTGAAATAGGAGCAACAAAAGCGTGAGTGAGTGAGCGGCTGGGCGACTGGCTGGATGCACGACGCTAGCACGGAGTTTTCATGTGTTGCCTGCACGGTGGTATGGTGTGAGGACAATGTCCTTTCAAACATTAAGCGTCTATCCCGCAGCGTTCATGTTGGGGATGACACTGAACTGTTTGACGCGGCGTGGTAGTGTGGTGGCCAAGCCTGCCAGCCGCGCTTGATAGAATGGCTGGAGTGCGAAAAGAAAAATTTGCTGCTCCCTACAAGTTTTATTTTTTCTTACAAACATACATATGCACATACCTATAAAATATAAAAATGTGTATGTGCTTATAAACGTTGGCGCAACATTTTCGTTTTCATAGCGACGGCTGACGATTTGGTTTGTTAGTGCTGCTGCTGCTGCTGGTGCTTGATTACATTTACTTTGTATATAACGCTTGGACTGTATTATATAAATGCGTGTGTGTGTGTGTGTACAATGTTGTAGCTATATCAGCGAACGCAATTCAAGGATAAAGTAGGATATGGCGGCGTGCAAAAAAATATTAAGAAAAGAAATGAAAAGCAGAAAAAATTGCTAGCAATAGCAATAAATTGGTATGGTCACGGCGAAATCGAGTAGGATACTAGCAGCAAGCTATAAGCGAGCATGTTTTCTTTTCTTATTTTATGCACATAAAAATTTAGTAAATATGTATTTATAGCATACGCTTTAGCAGCAGCATTGAATCGCTTTGCTAGTAAAATCGAAATTGAGTTTTTATGTATGTATGTGTGTGTATATGTAAGTATATATGTATGTATATACATGAAATACTTGCAAGAGAGTAGCATACTCTGAAATGAATTGCATTAATATGCCACAGCAAAGCTCAGGAGCAAAAAATGAAAACAAAAACTGATAGCAAAAGCAACAAAATAAATAAATAAGCAGTAAATAAGACCCCGAAAAACTGCTTTTGCTATATAAAAATAGGAGAAAGATATAAAAAATGTGCAAAGAAAAATACTAAGCACAAAATGTATGGAAATGTGTAAATACAAATACATATGTATGTATGTAGCTTGAAAAGCTGCTCTTGCGCCGAGGATGAGCTGTCACAGATTGTAGCTAGCGCGCATATACATATTATGTAACTCAAAATATACACAACTACAAAAATGTGTATTTATGTGTGTATTAGCAGCAGTAGTTCATACAGTGATAAGAAATTAAATGGCAGCCATCAAAGAGGCGCAACAAAAAGTGGTTAGGTATGCCACCCACACTGCAGCGTACCGTTAAGTGTATGTTGAGGTGTGACTGCCGTGCTGCGCTTGTGTGGCATGCTGCAGGTTGGTGTATGCATTGGCATTAGATAATGATGCGCATGTTGTTGTTGTTACTTTTGTTGTTGTAACTGAAATGTTGGGTATGGCGCGCTGTTATAGAAATGGAAATGTTATAAGAATAACTATCGGTTGTACAGCATTGCTGGCTGGCTAGTTGATGAGCTGCCGGAGGCGTTAATGTTGATAACAAGTGTGGTTGTGGGGAAACACAATTTTTGTATTTTTGTGGGAAATAAGATATACTAAAAATGTTTTGGAGGTGATTACCATCAGTAATCAGTTGGTATGGCAGGCGGGTTTTGTGTGATGTGTTTGAGGGGTGTTCTGAAAATGTAGTGGCGGATAAAGTATGAAGAAATTGTATTTTGCAGAATTTGTAGAAATATATTTTGAAATTATTTTAATTGGAAATGCGAATATATTTTGGCAAAAGGTTTTATGAGTGACAAACAATTAAATTTTTTTTTTTTTAATTTATGGAATATATTCGTTTTTTTATGGTTTTCGCTGTAATAAATGACCACATTATAACGAGAAGTCGGAAGTTTTATCTTTTAGAATATTTAGAAATATTTTTTAGAATTATTATTAGTAAAAAACGAATAAATTCTTTTTTCATACTTTTCGCCGCATTACATGACCAAATTATAACTGGAAATTATGAATTTTTATCTTACAAGATTTTTATAAATATTTTTTAGGAATATTCTAATTGTAAACGCTAAGTTTTTACTAAAAATCTGTTTTGCTTCAATAAAATTCAAATTTTCTTTTAATATTGCTTAAATAATTCTCATTTCATGCCTAACCCCGCAACAACATATCACAACTATAACTTTTGAGTGCTTCATAAAGGTTAATGTATTTAGTCAGGTTCGTATAAGCAAAGTTTATTTAAGTAAATTAAATAAATAAAAATAAATTAAAACCGTTTTTCAACATTTTTAGTGATAAATGACTTAACGATTTTCAGTTTTTTTGATTTAAAATTCATTATATGTGACCTGGTCTACGAAAAGGGAGCTAACGTGCGAAAACTAGTTTTCTGGGAAACAGCTGCTAAAAAATTCTTCCATCCGAATCAACTAAAAAGTGAAAATTGATTTTTTGACACCTAAGCCCCCTTTCCGTAGACCAGGTCATACAAGAATTTTGAGTGGCATTTTGCGACTAAATTGAGTTAAGCGAATGTTAGAACTACTCAAAATATCTATTAAGTATTTCTTTTTTAGTTTTATGTCTACTTAAAATATCTAGCTATTATAATTTTTCCAAATTTTCAAATCTAAAATTATAACAATATATGATTATACAACTAATTTTTGTGATTTTTAGTTTGAAAATGTATAGTAAGCAACTATTGTGATATTCAGGCTTGGAAAAATTATCTAAATACTTACTAAATACACTCATTATTACATTAAACATAACAAAAGCCTTCATAAATTAGCGAAAAAAACTCACAAAACATCTTACGCAACTTACAACATAATTTATTGCCTTATTAACAAGTAAAAATGTCTCCGAAAGCTTCATAGTTTTGCTATTTATAAACCAAAAATAACCAAAATATATAAAATCATTCCAATTAACAATCTTTCCAACCACAAATCTAACGAAGAACCCACAAATCTAACGCAGAACCCACAAATCTACTACTATATCTTCACAAAACACTCAGTTAACCCACCTGAGGTGGCGAGCCTGCACTACGCATCTACATACATGCACATGAATACGTATGTATGTGTGCGAAAAATATGAAAATAAATTCAATAAAATATTGGTTGGTTTCCAGTTGGCTCCTCCCTTTTGCACGTACACACACGTACGCCGCATACACACATACCTTAGAACACAAACGAAGAAATGGAGCAATAACGCATAAAGTGGATGCCGAAGCCAAGAGAATGGGAGTAAACCAACAAAATCGATGAGGCCAAATAAAGCAAAAACAAAAACAAAAATAAAATAAAAATTCCAGAAAAAGTAATATTCATTTATGTATAGTATATACAAACATTTACAACAACAACACGGAAGAAGCGGAAAATTATAGTACCTGCCCAGTGCAACAAGGAGAGCAAACGAAGCTCAACTAAAGTACTAAAATTGATAGATGCTAAAGGCATTGCGCTATACAATCATTCACACATACATACATACATATGTATATAAATACATAGCCACCTATATGGCGACCCATAAGGAAGGAGGTTAAGAGGATGAGAGCGCGCATGAAGTAGTTTTGCTGGCAATCAAATTGCATTGTAATAGATAAGCTAGCAGTGGCAGCCTAGCAACGAGGCCACTTGAGTGTATCTACCTACTAGGTGACCATAAAACTGCTGAACTGCACAATGAATGAGATAAAATTGCAAGCGATAAAATTGCGTGGCAACTGAAGTGTGTGGTTAAGGTAAATGATTGCAGCAATTGCCAATGTTTGCTTGACGTTATATGTGGCTGTGTGTGTGTGTGTGTGGCTGTATGAGTAAAAGGTAATGATGGCAAAGTTTTTCCGGGAAATTATTGTAGCAGGCTAATGATGGCATCGGTATGAGGCACTCACAATGAATTATTATATTGATAAGAATTTTAATGAAATATTTACAATGTTTATTTTTTGCTCATGAAAGAAAATGGCGTTGGGAAATGGGAGTTAAATGAAAGTGAATTAAACAAAAAATACAAAAATATATAAAAGTTGGTGAATTGCAAAGAAAAAGTGATTAAAATGGCGTAAGGTAAAGAAAAAATTTTAAATTAAAATAATGATGAAAATATAAGGCGAAAAGTTCTAGCTGCCAGCGTATGAAAATAGAAATAGAAAATAAAATTAAAATATATGTAAATAAGTGAAAGCAATTAAAAACAAGAAAAACATTTATTTTCGTTGCAAAGAAGCCATGCTTATTATATTTCTTATGGTATCAAAGAGTATAAAAAGACATGTATCTTGCTTTTGATCACACAATTTGTATGGCAGCTATATGCTATAGTTGTTCGATTTGAAAAATTGGTTCACATATTATAACGCTGCTGTCGCAAATAACTTGGGTAAAATCTCATGAAAATATCGTGGAAAATAAAAAAGTTTTTAAGGAAGGATTGTATTTTGTTCGATCAGTTTGTAGGGCAGCTATATGCTGTAGTTGTTTGATTTGAACAATTTCTTCGAATATTATAACGCTACTATCAACAATAATTTTGGTAAAATTTGGTGAGCATATCTTGTTAAATAAAAAAGTTTCCATACAAGGACCCAATTTATTTCGTTCAGTTTGTATGACAGCTATACGCTATAGTTGCTCGATTTAAACAATTTCTTCGGAGATTATAACGCTACTGTCGACAATAATTTTGGTAAAATTTGGTAAGCATATCTTGTTAAATAAAAAAGTTTTCATACAAGAACTGGATTCTGTTCGTTCAGTTTGTATGACAGCTATACGCTACAGTTGCTCGATTTGAACAAATTCTTCGGATATTATAACGTTGCTGCAGGCAATAACTTTGGTAAAATTATGTGAAGATATCTTGCCAAATAAAAAAGTTTTCATACAAGAACTGGATTTTGTTCGTTCAGTTTGTATGACAGCTATACGCTATAGTTGCTCGATTTGAACAATTTTTTCGCAGATTGTACTGTTGCTTTGAACAATAAACCATACTGAATTTCATTAAGATATCTCTTTAAATAAAAAAAATTTACATGCATGAACTTTATTTGGATCAGCCAACTTGAATGGCAGCTTTGTATCAGCAGATAAGTCACGAATTTTGGTGAGTGCTTTGGTGAAAGCTGAAAAAAGAATCTCTTAAAATGCGTTAAATCGGCTGAGAGCGACTGAAGGCTGTTATTAGAAGTTTTTTCTTTGAGAGGAACACACTCGGAAGTTAGAAAAAATACTTTTTTTTTTAGAAATTTTAATTTTGTCGTAAATGAGTTTAGTACTTTGATGTAAACGTGTGGTAGCTGTGCATACAAAACTTTAAAAATCTTATATATGTATATACTATAAACTTTTCATAAACACCGATCGCCTTGAAATTATTGCAAGTGACATTGGAACCACTATTACCTCAAGTGAGAAGCTTTTCCATTTCAGAAACGCGCCGATCGATTAATGAAAACCCTTCTTTGTATAAATTTGAAATATTTTCTCAACTGGGGTTTGAACTTTGCACTCAAACGAGTGCTAGATGTGCCCGTGTCTCACACTTAAATAGTTTTGTCCATAAAAACAAAAATATAAAATTTACATAAGCTCAATAGCTGAACGTCCAAATTGAGCGCGCTAACCAGCGCCAGCGAGGCTTAACCGTGAAAGCTTGGCAAATCCGCAATATTAGCTACAATCAACGCGTAATCTTTCAATCGTTCAACTTTACAAGCGCATAAAATACAACAAATGATATCAATTCGTAGAGCAATTCACACAGCTAAAAAGCCTACATCTTACCAGCGCAATGAAAACATCCTAATGACTACTAATACACACATATATATGGGCAGGCAACAACAAGCAAGCGATACAGACGACTACAATTCCCAATTCGTAAGCAACCACACACATCCGGTTTAATTTACAAACAGAAGCGCGAAGAAATGAGATTTCATTAAGACAGCGGCTCAGCTGAGCTCTAAGCTAGCAGCGGCGACTGGAAGCTGCTGGCAGCGCGCATAAGTGTGGCTGGTGGGAAACGCTGCAGCGCTAGCTGACTTGCTGGCTGGCTGACTGGCGACTGTCAGTGACAGTGTGATCAATTGCTAGTGCGTAAAGTACACTAGCTGAGGCACTAGTTAGCTGCATATGCGGCCGCGGCTGGCGTGTGGGGTCTCAACGGCACATATGTGCGTGCGTTTGTGTGTGCGCTGCTGCATCTTTACACACTTTAAAAAAGTGATGATTTATCTGCGCGGCTGCGCAACTGCGATGTGCTAGCGATATGCGGCGCATTAAACTCGGGCTACTAAAATGCTGTTAATTGAATTCGATTGCTGCGAAAAAAAGCGTGCGAGTTAAATCGTTTGCTTATTTCAGCTTTTTAGTGATTTTATGGTATTCGTTGTTGTTTTTGGTATATGTGCTGGCGTTCGAGTTGATTTGATTTGCCTTCAGCTGTAGCAGAGCGGAAGCGAAACTAAATTAATGTCAGACGGTTCGCGGTTTGGGGCGCAAGCAAGCAAGCTACCCACACATACACACACACACATACACGAACATGACCATATTGGTAGTGGGGCTTATGTATTAAGCGTCTGTCGTTTATGCGCGAATATATAAAATCAGTGTATCAAAAAATCACTGGAAATCCGTACAACAAGATCAAAAACAAGCAGCAAAAACACAAGTGCCAATACAGTAGCCGCAAACGGTGGCACTGATGGGCCGTTGATCAAAAATAGAAATAAAATAAAAGTGAGCGTAAGGTCTGCATGCGCAAGACTCCACTTTTTATAGTTTTTGGGCCGCGTAACTAACGAAATTGAAATTGTATGTCGTCGATTGTGTTGCGAGTAGACGCAGCGACTTCCTGTCATTTAATTAAACACATTAAATTGTAGTAAAATACGCTTGCGTGTAAGTGCGCGTGCAACTTGTGGGGGAAAAGCTTGGCAATATGAAAGGGGCGTGGGAAAATGGGCTTGTACGCCATATCTTCGATTTATGAAAATTTTAAGGGATTTAGGTAAAGTTTGAGATGAAGCAAAAAGTAATAGTAAAAAGTAGGTACTAAAAATATTTTGAACATCGGAAAGTAAATTATACAGAAATTTCGGCTATGCTGCCAAATCAGAAAATTTAAAACAAATTATTTTTGTAATGAAAGAGTTTTAAAATTGAAAAGAGGTAGTGAAAAATTTTTTATATGAAGTTTTTAAATAAAATTATTTATATAATAAAATTTTACAGAAATTTCGGCTGTGCTGTAAAATCAGAAAATTTGAAACAAAATATTTGTATTATAAGAAAAAAAAAAATTAAAAATTGAAAAGAAATAGTGAAAAAATTTTTATAATCAGTTTTTTATACAAAATTATTAATATAATTAAATTTAACAGAAATTTCGGCTATGCTGCCAAATCAGAAAATTTAAAACAAATTATTTTTGTAATGAAAGAGTTTTAAAATTGAAAAGAGGCAGTGAAAAAATATTTATATGAAGTTTTTATATTAAATTATTTATAAAATTAACATAAAAATTTTAATTTTGTATGAAATACACAATCTGAGAAATTTTACTTTTTTTAAATAAATATAAATATATAAAAAAAATGAAAAATAGTGAAAGCTTTTGTAAAAAAAATTTGTATATGTAATTTTTAATGAAATTTAATTTTCTTTTTATGAAATTTTTTTTGTAATTAATAGTCAAATTTGAAATTTGGTTAAAAATTACTAATAAAAATATTTTTTAATAATTTAAATTTATTTAATTTTTTTATGTTATTGGAAAAGGCAAAGGTGGTGCAGTTCTTGAGTATACACTTTTGGAAATATTTGCAATAAAAAACTCTTAACAAAGTTTCATAAAAAAAATTTTGTAAAACTTTTAAATTCATATTTTTATAGCTTTTTTTATACTATACATCATATAAAAATTTTAAACAAAAATTTCATAATATTTTTTTTTGTTTGTTATATAAGAGTTAAGTATTGTATTTGTAAATTTGTAAATATGGTTGCACAAATAATAAAAAAAAGTTTTTAATAGCTTTTAAACTGTTTTTGTTTTAAACTCACAAAAAATTTAAAAAGTTTTAAAAATATTATTGATCAAAAAAGTTTTTAAAAATCAAAAAAAAAGACAGTTAAGTATTGTATTTGTAAATATGGTTGCACTAAAAATAGAAAAAAGCTTTTAATAGTTTTTAAACTGTTTTTGTCTTAAACTCACAAAAAATTTAAAAAGTTTAAAAATATTATTGTTCATGAAAGTTTTTATAAATTACAAAACAAACAGAAACTTTAAAATTAAGATTAAATTAAAAATTACTTAAATAATTTACAAAACTATTATTAATTAATTTTTTTACAATATTTGAATTCCGAAAAATCAAAGCAACAAGAAAACAGAAACTTAAAAACTACAAATAAAAATTAAAAATGAACTAAAACAATTTACACCATATACAAATTAATTTACAATTAAAATAAAAATAATTTTTTGATAACAAAAAGCGAAGGAACAACCAGAAATTTAAAAATTTAAATTTAAATCAAAAATTACTTAAAATTATTTACACTTTTTATTTACGAAAAGTCAAAGGGAAGTGCGTGTTTTGAAGTTATAGTGTGCAACTCTTAAAAAATGTTAATACATTTTTTAAAATAATACCCAGATTAGCAAAATATCTAAAAAAAAATATTTTTTTTTTAAATTTTTCAAAATTAGCTCAATAAACTATACGAAAATTTAAGAATAGAATTTAGTTCAGCGATTGAAGTACCTAATTAGACTACTTATAAAACATATTATTAAAAAATAATTTGTAAAATATATTGTCAAAAACAAAAATTAGGAACCTTAGAAGAATAACTGCAATTTTTTGCTTAGCGCTCTGATGCTAAAGTTTATTTTTTGTATTAAATGTTTAAGCTAATTTGGTGCACAAGAAGTTGTTATACACCAAAGTTAATAGAAAATTTTATAAATTTTTAATATAAGGCACATATTAAGCCTTTTTAAGTGCTTTTTCTTTTAAAAGTCGCAGCCCCATACTAAAGTGTTTGCTATTTATTACCAATAATCGCTCTAAATCTTGCCTCATATGTGATATATCAATTGTTTGCTGCCTATAAACATATTTATGCATGTTTTTTCACACACAAATGTTTATTATGATGAGCGCTAGTCGCTGTTACCCTTGCTTACGCACACATTAACGCCACGAATTAGTTTTTATTGCAGCAAGTCAAGTAGAAACGATACTTTCTCAATGCTGCGTGCAACTTAATTTTGATTTATGTACAACACCCGCACGTACAGGAAAGTGGAAACCGAAATGAGCGATAAGAAACCAAATAAATGTATCTTTTTTAATGCACCTCCACAAAAAAAAATATCGTAAGATGAAAAAAGTGAAAAAATACGAGAAGAAAGGAACAGATTTACGCGTGGAATTTTCCCCAACGCTGCGCTTGCTTGGCATTGCACTAATTAATGCCTTTAAATCATAACGCAATGCAGCATAAAAAAGGCTGAGCGCTGTGCGTGTCAAGCAGTTATGCTGGAAATATCGGAAGTATGCGCTGCGGCCCTTTTGCTTATTGAAAAATCATCAGCGACAGCAGCCAGAGCGACGGCGTTGCGCCCTTCACATACTCGAAATATGAAATTGTCATTAAAAAATGCGCGCAGCTGTCGCAGGCACACGCACACACACGCATGCAAGCATTTCCGTCAGCCGTAAGCTTGTAAATCAACAATGTGGACACGGTCGATATGAGAAATTTCGACTTTTTTCGGATCTTGAAGAATTATACCCTTTCGCGGAAAGCGCTGGAAATGCTGAAACTAAGTATATATGTGTACAGATGTTTTATATATAGTATGTATGCATGTGTGTGTATAAATATGTAAATGTTGCAAGCCACGCTGCTGTACGTTGCGCGCGTCTGCTCCTTAGGGGACATATTTGCTGGCAGCTTGCCGTTTGTGGCAACTTCTTCAACTGCTTTGCATACTTTGCATACTTTTCCTTTTTTATTATATCGCTAAGTTTGTCTTCGGTTTTTTATTGCAGCCGCGTCGATCGTGTTTTCATTAGCGCACTTTATTAATGCCAGCTCAAGCCAGCTGTATGCGCGTTCGAATGTATCTCGCGGATAATTATTAACTTCGCGTCAATAGGGACGACTCTGCTTGTCTCTCATTGCGTGGAGAGCGGAAAGCGGCGACAGAGACTGTGTTTAGTTCAAGGCACAAGCATGCGCGCTCCGCTTTCAACTTAGTCAAGCTGATCGTGTGTATTGTTGTTGTAATCTTTTTTACTATTGCTTTTGCTGTAATTTTTTAGCTGTTCTGATTTTTTATCATGCCTTCTTTGCTCATTGTGGCGTTCGTACAAAGGAAATGCATTCGATTTTAATTTGAATTTCCGTTGCCTCAATATTTTTATTCTGTAGTTTCCACATGTATGTATGTACTATACATATATATGTATGCCACTTTGATTTTAAAATTTCATTTTGCCTTATTATTCATTTGTTGTTTTTGTTTTGCGTTTTATGTCATCTTAATGCGTTCAGCTACACGTTTATTCAATAAATCCCACTGCTGCGCAGCTGTGACAATGATAAATTTCAATGCTTGTGGTTGTTGCTGTTGTAGCTGCATGTTTAGTAGTTTGTAAATGTCAGAAACTTGTGTGATTCTTAAAAGCATTTAAGTATTTACGTTTCGGTAATGTCGAGGAAAGGGTTTCGAATTGTAACTAATTTAAAAATTATTTTGGTATTTGAAAATTTACCGTTGTTCTAACTAAAATCCAAAAAAAATGTAACTCTAACTAATACGCACGGGGAAAAACGCTAGTATTTGATAGTTTTTATGATTTCTGTTACCTTTCACCAAAATAACTTTGTAGTATAGCATACTTTTAGGTGGTTGAACTGCTTAATTTTCATAAAAGTTTTGCGCACTCACCTGCAAATATAAAAATGTAAAAGAATTCGTTAGGAATGTTATAATTTTTTAATTGGAATAAAAATATAATATCTAGTATACTTTTCAGCGCAGCGAAATACATTACAATTCGGTAAATAATGTTTATAATAATTATTCCTGAAATACAAATTTGCAAACAATTTCTAAAAAAAAAATTTGGAGTATACTTTTGAGCGCGGAAAAAATATTTCATTTCCTTTTATTGAGAGTAAAAAAAAAACTCAAGCATACTTTTCAGCACAGAGAAATATATAATACACTTTAGTTAAATAAGCCAAAGATATCAAATAAATAAATTTAAACGGTGAAATCGAGATATACTTTTAGGCGTAAAAAGCAAATTTCTGATTAATTACTGCTATATAGATTACAATAAAAAAATAGTAACTTAAAGTCTTTACGTGGTTATCTTGAAATAAAACTGTTTTAAAAGTTGTAGCATACTTTTGGGCGTGGATACAATATTTTTCAAGCTTTATGTTCTATCACCTCACAACTCAGCACAATTCAAAAGATTTTATTCTGTCTATTTTATGTGGCCTATTGTTTTATAGGAAGTGTAGGCACGCCATCTTATTGCAAAGTGAACAATAAAATTTTCACTTAAGGCCTTATTAACAACTCTTCAGAATTCCCAAGCAAGTTAATTTAATAATTGCCGGTACCTAACACAGAAATCAATTAACTTAAAGCACAAAATATTATATGCAGACGTCTTTGTAGCTTAAAAATTTTGCCTTAGCCTACATTTAGGCGCACGTGATGTCAGTTTATGCATATATATATAGGCGCTGTCGTCTGTCTAACATAATGCAAAACCACAAAACTATGTGGATACTAATTGTTTATACATACATACTCAATTGCTATGTAGAAAAATGGTAAATATGTACAAACGCCTAAAAGTATGCCGACAAAATTGTTATATGAAATATTTTTGTGTATATATAGTTGGGTATATGCTCAGTTGCTTTCATTGTTTGTTGCTCGCTAGTTTGTTTTGCTAAATGCTAAATTTCGTTGTTGCAGCTCCTACTCCTGCTTGTATATAAGAAAATTTTGTCTGTGTATTGCTTTGTTTTTGTTGTGCTGCGTTTAATTTTTGATGAAATTTGCGCCATAACCTTAGACAACACAGAATTATGCCTGCTTAGGTTTTTGGCAGTGAAAGCGACAGCCAGCAAACTACATAGCATACTTTAAGGCGCATGCCAGCAGACGCACAGCATTACTTTAAGGATATTCAACTTTCCTCGAGCACAAACGCACACACATGCAATAGTAACTGTATAGTTTCACTTGTAAATGTATTTGCCTGTCTTTATGTGTATGTATGGCTGTGTGTGTGTTTGCTTGCGCTCGTGCGCCTGCACGTCTGCAAATTATCTTAAACTAAATTAAGCACAAAACAAAGAAGGGTTGCTGCTGTAGCTGCTGCTGCTCTTCAAACTGACTGCGGTTTGTTGCGCATTTTGTTGCCAGCGGCGCGCGGGGGGTGCAAATAAGACGAAGTCGTCGCACTTTCAGAGCATTTTTTCCTGCTTGTTTTTGCTGTTGTGTATTTGTCTAGCGTTGTGAAAGCGTTTTAACAATTTCAATGCCAGCTAAAGTATGCTAAGGTGCCGTTACATACCGACAAGCATGTCTGTATGCATATAACGGTAACATTTAGTTACTTTTGCTTTTGCGGCACGGTCTTAAAGTGTTCAAGCATTTGACTGTGTCTCTTTGGCTTTCACAGTGGCCCGGCTGTAGCTCAAGCATGCGGCCGACCACAGCAGCAGGCAGGCAACGCCTACTACTTATACACAAAAACAGCAAGCGCAACAAAAAAACAAAAAGTGTATATACAATTAAGCCGTGCAGCTTGGCTGACGCGCTATGTGTATATGTTTTTTGCTTTTTTGCCTGCCTGCTGCTGGCCAAATGTATTTCAAGCGTGTACTTGTCGCTCTGCCCGTCTGTCTGCCCATTCAAGCAGTATTTGTCCGTTTGTCTGGCGGCTGGCTTACGGCGTCCTTGAGCTACAGCTGTTTTGCAACTGTAACTGTAGTCTTGTGTATATATGCACACATATAAATGTGTATGTTTTTTAAACAGGAAGTGATGTCAAAACACGCCCTCGCCAACAAGCGCTAGCTCGCCAACTCCGGTTGCGGCTGTGGCTCTAATGCTTGAAGTGGACGCCAACAGCGCAGTCATCAGCGTGCGCTGGAAGCACACAGTGTGGCTTTTTGTATTTTTACTCGTCTTTAAACAACTATTTATACTGCTTTTGTGATTTTTTGCCATTTTTGTTGCATACTTTTTGCGCACTTCCTTGGCCTATATATTTACCATCGCAGCAGTGTATACGCGCACAGCGCTTTTTGTCATTTCACCCTCGTTTAAGTTATATGCTATGTATATAGCATGATACCAGCGCTGTCAACAACCTTATGCGCCTCAACGTATGCTACAATAAGCGCTTTATCGTGTTTTACATATTTTTAAAGCCAAACTACAAGTAGGTAGTATAGTTTACTGTTATGAGGAATATGTTAGTCAGAAAATTAGCACAACTACTTTAAGTTGGCTTTAAAATTATACGTTGTGCGCCTAAAAGTAGGCAAAATGAAAATATCTTGCCAACCGCAGCCTTTCAAGCGCTGCTATTGTTCCCCACTTGTTTAAGCATTGTTTTAGTAAGTTTTGTTGTTGTTCTATGTTATATGTGCAGCATCGTTTTTGGCGCTGCAGCAGTGTTGCGAAAATGAGACTAGATTTGACGAGCCAGCTTCGGCGCTTTTAATTACGCGCCACACACTGTCTGTATTTGCTGCCGCCCGACAGCTGGCAGCGACATAAAAAGGAGTTTTAAGTATCTATTTGTAAGTAGCTGTGAATATGTGTAGTTATGTGTGTGTGTGTGTGGTGTTTCCTTGTTTGCTCCAGACAATCATTTCATGTTATTTTTGCGGCAAGCAAACAGCTGACACACATGCAGTATACAGCAAATAAAGGCATGCACGCACATTACAACAAAAAACAACAACAAACGCTGCAAATTTACATATGAAAATTGTGTGCGTGTGTGTGCGCTGCTTTGTGCGCTTTGAAAATGTGTCCTTGAAAGTTTTTGGCATAGTTTTGTTTAGTTGAAGGCGTGAGCGGGTGTGAAAAAGAGAGAGAGGGCGTATATAGATGCATGCTTGTAGCTGCTTTAAGGCCCACCCAATGTGGCAGACAATTGCGCACCAACACATTAACATAAAAACAAGCTTACAAGCACATAAATTCACTTGCTAATACTACAACAACTGCCGAGTAACACACACATACACGCACAATGCTACGCACGCAAATAACCACAATCAGACACCGCTGCTTTTCAGCAAAATTTCGCTGTATATTTTTATGTTTTCACTAGAAGCATACTTTTAGGTGTGTGAGCACGCGTAGGCGCCGAGTGCTTTGAACTTGATTTGCTAAACGTGTATAGCAGCTATGATAGTGTCATCAGCTTGCTGTATATGCATGTATGCTTGGTGGCAGCGCAAAGGGTTAATGACACTGCTGAGTTTTGCGGTTGAAATCTTGAAATGGAAATTTCTCGCTGTTAGGCGAAATGTAGCTGCTGGCTGAACTTTCTGTGATGGTAAATGTGTTAAGTTAGTTAAAACTATACAAAATATAGACTTTAGCCCCTAAATGTAGGCAAGCATGGGATTGAAAACTAGCAGAGAAAGAAAGTTTAAGGAGACAACTCAGCGTTTGTTGTTGCTAATATAATAAAATAAAATATAAAATATAATAAAAAAGATATAGTTTGTCAAAACGGAAGAGAATTTTAAGAAATTTATATACATTTTAAGGAAAAGGAAAATTTTAGTATTTCAGAATACTTGAGACTCAAGAGAAAACATATGATTTTTGCTGTTTTTCAATAAAAGCTTTAGTTTAGTAGCAGCAAAGCAACAAAAATTGTGGCAGTTATCGTTAATTTTAGAAAATTTTTGGTTTTGGTTTTTAAAGAAAACAATTCTAAGACTTTAAAAACTGTTAGGGCGGTACTTGTTCTTGTTGTTGCTTTGTACGAAATGTAAAAACGCGTTTATGCTTTTAAATATTGTCGAGTCTATCAGAGATAGTTTTAACTATTTTTTATATTTTCCTAACTAAAAATGTTTTAAACAATTGAAAAAAAATATTTGCTTTTAATTATTTAAATGTTTATGTAACTAATATATTATTAATAAATTGAAAAAATATTAGGTTCGTTTCAAATTTGTGTTTTTTTGTTTCTTGTTGCAGTTAAGTGCTTAAAAATACAAATTAAATATTTTAAAATATTTTAAAAAAACACAGATTTTATTAAAGAATTTAATATTTTTGTAAAATAAATCTTAACATAACCGCTATATTAGTAATAATTATAGAAGAAAAAATAAATTTGGCTTATATAATTTTTTTTTCAAATCAGTGCTTATAAAGAAAAATTAAATATTAAAAAAAAAAAAAAATTATATAAAAAATTTGGTTTTATTCATAACATAAATATTTAAATAATCACTATATCATTAATACATATAAAGAGTGCTAAAAAAATTAAATCGTTCGTAATACTTATAAAACGCTGACATATTTTTAGAGAATTACGTTTTTTCAAAAAAAAAGTACATACATATGTACATAAATATAATACATATATTCAAAATTTTAAATATATTTTTCAATTAAAATTAGTTTGAAAATTTGTAAGTATGATATTATATTCAAACTTCTCATATTATTTTCTTTGTAGTTTTTTTTAAATAAAATATGAATTTTTAACAATTTAATATTCTTGGTTTTTTTTAATATAATTCCAATATTTATTTAAAAAAATTCTGGTATTTGAATTTTAAACATTTTGTATTTCGTTTTGTTTTAGTTTTTGTACATTCAAAATATTAAAAACAAAATTTTATAATTTTTTTCAAAATATTTCATAAATCTAAGAAAATAATTTGAATTTCGTGTTTTTTTTTTGTTTTTGTAAATTCAAGATATTTTTTGTTACATTTTTTTAATATTTTTTTTTTAAATATTTCATAAATCTAGGGAAATAATTTTTCCCACACCTCTCGATCTGTCACATATGGCTGCGAGGCATTATCGTTTCATCTTCCTTAGCACTGCACACATATTCACATATGTATGTACATACATACAGATAAGGTATATAACACACCCGCGAACAACGGAAAATGTCTATGCGCCATTCAAACTATTTTTCATCTTCAACACTTGCTACTTTTACTTAATCTCTAACAAACATTAACGACACTTATTAACGCATTTCTGCCGCCCCCTTCATACCACAAGCCGCACGCACACACAGCAGCTGAAGTCAACTCCACGGACAGAGACCGGGAATTTAATGAAAATCACATTTAGACATTTATCAAAGCCACTGTTATAGAGATATGTATACATACATATATGTACATACTTACATACATACATATATACATATACATACATACATAGATCCATATCACATATTTATATGCGTCTGTGTATGTACATGCATAAATGTGCCGCTAAATAACTTTATTAGAAACAGCAGTTGTCTACAACAACAACAAGCTATTATTAGTTTATCTCTACATATATATGTATAGATGTGTGTGTGTGTGTAGAGACCTTTGCAATAATTGGTAAACACTGATAATAGACACTTAAATATATGACTGTAATGTCCTTTCATAACTCCTTACAGCCTCAAAATAATTGCACGCTTGTGTGTGTGTCAGTGTTTGAGCACGTTGCCACTTATCGCTGTAGTTATAGTTACTTTTCAGCACTTTGAGCTGCCACTTTTATGAACTTTGTCAAGCAACAAGCAACAAATAAACGGTATTTATTTATTTTTGCTGCGTAAAACTATAAAACTTTCCCCCTCAACAACTTGTACATGCAACGAACAAGTCCTTTTGTACGTGCTGGTGACTTTGTAGTTTGCGCACATATTTGCAATAGAAAGACACATGTGTAGTATGTCTTTGTGTGTAGACTTTTTGAAAATTTCCCCCAAAAATTTTACTATGAAATTTTCGTTAATAATTTTCTATCACATCAACGCAGCAGCGCTGATCGGTCGCCTATGATAATAAGCATACAACAAAACTATTATGACATAAAATATATTTCGAACGCTTCGACCCTTCGGCGTTTTGTGCGCAACATTTCGCAAGCAAGTTTATGTTCTACGCGTCCTTTTTAATTGCATGATTTCCTGTCGCTGCTTCATACAACGCTCACTTCAGTCGAGTCATCCTCTAGCAGCTGACTACTGTTTGCGGCGCTCTGGTGGGCGCTACACCCTTAAGTGGCGCATATTTTCCACTTTGAAAATCCACTTGTGTTTCGTCTACTTATCCTTTATTTTGTGTTTTGAAACACTGAAACTATTTATGCGGCATCATTGTTTGCTAATGAGCATCGTTGCCGATAAAGCAATTCGGTAGACATGTGGAGGGAGTGAGTGAGTGAGTTTTCAAGTCGTTAAGTGGCTCAATGGGTTTGGGTAATTATTGATGGCTATCGATAATTGTCAATGATTGATTTCGTATTATTTTAGTATGTTGTTGTTGTAGTGGTACTTGAGTATTTTACCATCGACCGAGTTGGAAAACGGAGAAGGAAATTTTGTTTGAAATTTGTATTTTGGTGAATATTGAACTTTTTTTTTAGGAAAATAATAGTGCGGACGCATTTTAAAACATTAAAAATTTGGACATGAAGATGAATTTTATAAATTTTTTGAAAAATATTTTAATATATTTTTAAATATTTTATATATGTTTTGATTTTAATTTTCTTTCTTTTTAAATTCTGAACTTTTTTGGTATACAAAATGTTTCTATATTTTAAATATTTTCAGAAAAATCGTTAAGTTTATTTTTAAAAATTTAATATACATTTTTCTCTAGTTTTAAAACTTTTTTGTAATTTCGACATTTTTTGAGAAATAAAATATTTTGAAACTTCGAATTTGGAAATGATGCAATTTTTAATTGGTGTAAAAATTCGATCCATAAATATTGGATTTTATTACTTATAAAAAACAATTTTTTGGATTAGTTTGAAAATTTTCAGAAAAGCTTAGCATTTTTTAAATTAATTTAAATATAATAATTTCAGGAAAAATTAAATTTTTTTGATTAAGTTAAATTTTGTTCTTGTAAAATTTTTATGTCTTTTAAATTGAAATTTTCAGACTTCATTTTGAAATATAAAAAATTTGCATTTTAAAAAAATATTCAGAATAAAATCTTAATATTTTGTAAAATACCAAAATTTTACGCATTTTTTTTGTTTTTTGATATAAAATAAATTATTTTAATTTATTTAAATTTTGCCAAAAAAATATATTATTTTATTTAAATATGTGTAGATGTATTTTCTAAAAGTATTTTAATACTTTTGTGCATGTATCAAAAATTTTAGTTCGGAAAAAAATACCAAAATTTTATAAATAAGTAAAAAAATAAAAAATCTCAAAAAAAAATTTTATTCAAAAAATGATTTTAATTTTTTTATTTTGACAAAGAAAAAATATTGTATCTAAATGCATTTATATTATATATTATATTATATTATATATTATATTATATTATATATTATATTATATTATATATTATTGAAAAAAAAAATTACCAAAATTTTATAAATAATTTAAAAATAAAAAATCTCAAAAAAAATTTATATTCAAAAAATGTGCAACTAATATAGACATAATACAAAGGTTCCAATCAAAAATGCTTAGATCAATCACGTGTTCGCCATGGTACATGCGTAATGAAAATATCCATAAAGACCTTGGTATTTTTATGGTAAAGAAAGAAGTAGAAGACAGCAAATTGAAATATATATCTAAACTCCGTGATCACCCAAACCCGTTGGCTAATGCTTTGGTACATTCCTGCAATCAAACACGCCTTAAAAGAAGAGATATGCCCGCGTACTAAGGAGCAATGTATCACCAAAACAGCTCAATCATTTGCTTGAGCGTGTCTAGTTTTTAATTAGATTTAAGATTTTATAACTTATTGTTAGGCTTTTAAAACAAAAAGCAGATTCAATAAATAAAAAAAGATATTGAAACAAAAAAAAAAAAAAAAAAAAATGATTTTAATTTATTTTAATTTTTTTTTTAATTTTGCCAAAGAAATATATTGTATCTAAATGTATTTGCTAAAAATATATTAGTACTTTTATGCATATTTGAAAAATAATTCGAAATAGAATTTAACATAATTTTATAAATAATTTCTTTATTACAAATAAGGTGAAAAAAAGTTATTTGAATTTTTTAATTTTTCTAAAAAAATGTCATTAAAAATGTCAATAAAAATTTATTTGCTGACCAAATAAGTTAAGTAAATCTTTAATTTTTTAGTTTCAATTTTTTTGAAAAA